>NC_051185.1:110598082-110631651 GCF_013339695.2 Rhipicephalus sanguineus | reverse complement strand
GAAAATGTAGTTTGTCACTGAAGCGAACAGCTAGTGCAACACATCAACAATTTTAATTGCTGCAATTTATGATTGATGACACTATCTGTTTTGAAATAGTGATGTCATTTTTACCATTTTATTTGAATAATCCACGTGTATTCATGTCCCCCCCCATAGCCTTGGCTTCATGCTGCTTTGATCCAAAACATAAGAAACAAACCGCTTACAGGCAGTCTGAGGGCTGTGGTGTCATAGATAGGCCAGCTATCATATACAGTCCAATTAGCTCGGTCACCTTCTTTGATGTAACGTGCATGATAGCGTCCTTTCGCTACTCAAATGTACTCCATGCATGACTCCTGGATGCATCAGTAGGCCTATTCCACTCGATTGTTTTAAACAACTATCACGGAGCAATTGTAGCTCATGCTCAGCTTGTGCAAAGGTGCATTTGAGCATAGGCACGTGGAATGTGGAGCTGCATCTTGGTGATACAGCAACACAAATGCTAAATTCTAGTCAGAAGAATGATAAAATGGCGGTTTCTGTAACAACCTACAATATATTTTAATCGATATGTTGTTTAACAACAGGTTACGAATCATTTCTACAAAAATTTAGAACCAGAGCATTAGAGGAGCAAGCCAAAGGTATATTAACCAGGTACCTTGAACAGGTCACCAAAGTTTTATGAAAATGGAAATTTTTTTCGTGGTTCCATGCTTAAGAGTACGCATTTACAATATCAGCTAGCAAATATTGCATAGTCATGAATTGATCACCTCTTTTTACAAACAACAAAAATCTACCAGAGGATACAGGTGGGCTAGTTGGTTCATGAACATTGTGGCAAAGCAGCGCAGACAACAGGACAAAGAACATACAGGACACAGCGCTGACTATCAATTGGTTTTTTTATTGGAAAGGCAGAGAATATATAGGCAGGCAACAAAAATCGAAAAATGGCACAAACGCTATCGAGTGATTCAGCCGGCTGGCATTACTATCAATTTCGATAAGGGTTTACAAGGTGCGACAAAAGCCGATTTCATTACGCGTAAACATGAGCAAAAAATGGCAAAAAAAACGATGACATGGCGGTCGGTACGAATTGAATAAAACCGCTAAAATCAGACATTCATAAATCAACAAAAAGCATGAACCAGTGTCTAAAAAAAAGGTTTGCAAGCAAGTGACAGCAAGGCTAGAAAACTGCAACCACGAACAATAAACAGAAAATAAAACAAGAAAGCAAAAGCATGTGACGACAAGCTTAGTGATCACAACTTGAGCGCGGGGTTCCCTAGTGCTCTTTGAGCTCCCTAGCTGAAAGCTGCTCGTCGCTCTTAGAATGACCAGGAATAACAGGCCAAATAAGCACCTCGCTCTAGCTTGGCTATCGTTCCACATTCACGGTTTCTCTCATAGGTTGAAGAAGACCGCAGGCAGAGTAGGCGTAAGAGTTTTGTTCTCCGCCCCAAACCGTCTGGCCTCCCTATACAGGCTAGTGAACAGGGATCAAACATCTCCTCTTGCTGTGACAAGAAGCACAGAAATCGTTTCATTGAATGCGTGAAGAACGTCGTTTATGACATTCCGTTATCATGCG
This sequence comes from Rhipicephalus sanguineus, assembly GCF_013339695.2. Classification (NCBI taxonomy): domain Eukaryota; kingdom Metazoa; phylum Arthropoda; class Arachnida; order Ixodida; family Ixodidae; genus Rhipicephalus; species Rhipicephalus sanguineus. The sequence goes on along the minus strand of NC_051185.1, from coordinate 110,630,060 downwards.
GCAAACCATAGTACGCAGGACGAGCCGGACGGTGCATAAATGACAGAATGCGTGAACATGCCAATTCTTTAAAAGCAACAACAGGCAGTAACCTGCTTTTACTCGTGCGGCTGCTCCCCTTTGCTTGACAATGTGCAAGTTCTCACGAAATATCAGGATCAATGTGCACACAAAATAGTGAGGTGCGCATAATTCGCAAAAGGGAGCAGCTTGCGTTAGTGCGCCATCACTAGCACTCTTTGATAAAGAAATTAACTACCTTGAGCCTCAATTGTGATCACTACGCTTGTTGTCGCATGCTTTTGTTTTCTTGTTTTGTTTTCTGTTGATTGTTCGTGGTTTCAGTTTTCTAGCCTTGCTGTCAATTGCTTAAACCTTTTTAGACCCTGGTTATTTGTTTTTGTTGATTTATGAATGTCAGATTTTAGCGGATTTAATCAGTTTGGTAATGACCACCATGTCATCGTTCGTTTTTGACATTTTTTGCTCGTGTTTATGTTTTAAACGAAATCTGCTTTTGCCACATCTTGTAACCCTATCCAAATTGATAGTAATGCTGGGCGGCCGAGTCACTTGATAGCATTTGTGCCATTTTTCTATTTTCGCTCACCTGCCTACAGATTCTGTCTTCCCAATAAAGAAATCGGTTGATAGTCAGCGCTGTGCCCTGTATGCTCCTCGTCCCATTGTCTGCGCTGTTTTACCAGAAAGAAGAATCCACATTCAAGTGTGTTGTTACTTATTAAACATCTTGACAGGATAGCACAGCTACTCAAGAAAAGAGCACATAGCAGTGCTTAACTCACAACTAACTTTCTAGAAATCACGCAGATGCCTAAATATTTCCTGAACCCAAGTGTTTTCACAGAGATAACATCATTTACAGTGCACGTACACATAGCAAAACGGAGTAAAATGTACACCCTGGAGAGAAGCGACGAGCGCTGTCTGTTTATATCTCGTGCTCCCTCCTGAGTATGTACCAACAAGACTATTCAAGCATCATATACAGTGCATTACACATATCTTGTGTGTAGGGCTCAATCTGTCTCGTGCACTTTGTGACGTACAGAATTCATGGTACCTTTAGAGATGGAGTGGGATCATGTCCAAACAATGTGATTAAACATATGGGTATGCCCCTGCCTTCTAATGAAGGCTCTCTCCGATACAGATTATCACTCTCAGGCTTATCGATCATTTGACAACAAGGCTTTGTTAGAAGGAAAAAAGTAGCCGCATGTTGCAAGACGCTGCTTAAAACTAGGTTGCACACACACCTATTAAAATACCATAAATGTTCATACATAGCAGTAAGGTCACAAGAGGGAAATATTAAGGCCTCACCACATAGAGAAATAGAGCATGGGAATGCGCTGCGAAAGTGTGTCCTACAGCTTTACATGAGTCAGTTCTGTATCACTTGATAATAGTGGCAGAACATATGTTTCATTGCCTTTTGCTGTTTGTAAATGCATGCAGATGACGTCATCAATGCAAGAACACGTGGGTACACATAATATTGAAACCATTATGTTTATCGCAGAGATTTGTGAAGACAGGACAAGAAGGGACACAAATAGGCGCTAACTCTTAAGTGTTTTTTGGACTCAGATGACACATAGTTTATAATTTAAAAAGAAAAACTCGACATGCGCAGGCACAGCTGCATCCAGGAAAAATAGTTCTTTCTTTGACAAATAGTGTAATGACACACTAACGCAATCTCGGCCAATATTATGAATACTCGCTCATTGAATGATCCATGCAGTATAGTTTCTTTACTGCTTGGCAAACCGGCAATCGCTGCCTTTTTTACGTTGTTGCAATGTTCCCTGAATCTTTCGTTCGAGGTGCTTCACCCATTGCCCTCCATAATGCTTACTCCATGATAGGGTATTCTGATAAACGGTACTTCTTTGCAGGGCACGTAACGGTCCTGTGATTCTTATTGCAGCCAAGCCTCTCCTCCGAATATCTGGGATGCTGGTTTTTCCATAGTTTAGCATGCTTCATTTGAGGCCATGAACACGATGCTGATGACCCGAGCACCAACCGTTTCATATTGTTTGAATATCCCTTGGAGATATAGCATAGTGGCAAACATTTTTCGGCCAGCAAGATTTGCCTCTTTTTTTTGGCTTGGCAACTGGAAGGTGGTTTTCTGGGTAGGGCATATGCAACCCATACAGAAAGGTGAACAGGATAGTCCTGCTTGTGCCAGGGGAGTTCTTTGGAATTTAAGGCTTCTCCACAAGTAATAGGAACAGAAATTTTTACCGCGTTAGCGAGCCACAGTGGCATAGGCAGAAATTCATTTCGGGAAGGAGGGCGGGTGGGGGCAGGGGGCGCGGTCTGCTACCCCTCGCTACGCCACTTACGAGGACGGTGTCAGACAATGCACCTTTTTACCATTATTGAGTGGGAGAAACTAAAAGGCAGCAATGGCTTGCTTCCCGTCAGTTCGTATGACTAGCTCATGCACTTTTTATGCGAATGAAATTGTACATTCAGGAACCTGATAGGGTACAATCCTTGCCCAGATGCTCGTAGGTAAGCACCAGTGGGTGTTAGTAATCATGTGCTAGTTTTAATATGTTAGTGGCTTCAGATTCGAAAGAACCATTGTATTATTGAATAAAGAAAGGGGCAGTCATCTTCATATCTAAAACATTTAAAAAATTATGTGCTTGCATATTCTACTAAATAATCCTGTCCCTATTTCTTGGTGGGAATGGCAAGCACCGACCAATCGTTGAACAAACACACAAATTCCCTATTCTTGTGGACGAGGCTTGATTGATGAGAACTCGCTAGATGCAGCAGGATATCCTGCTCCCCTTGCTGTATTGGCTGCAGAAGCCCTACTCAAAAAAACACCTTCCAGTTGCCAGGCCAGAGAAACAGCTAATCATGATGGCCAAAATATTGTTACGGGGAATATAAACAGAGACTCGACGGGCATGATCGGCTCGCGCGTTAGCGTCAATGAGCATACTCGCTGGTGGACGAGGTACTGGATGAAATGATGGTGTCCAGTGGTAATGTCGGCTCTCTTCCGTACAATAGGTAGAAAGGTGAAAAGCCTGCTGTGTCGTGGCGCGATGAGTTATACGCGAAAGCTGCGTAGGGTAGGGCAATATCCCAGTCTCGGTGGGTCCGGCGACACATACATAGCGAGCATGTCCGTAAGCGTGCGATTGAACCGTTCCGCGAGGCCATTGGTTGAGGGTGGTAAGCAGTGGTCACTTTGTGTTGCGTGGAACAGGAACGCAGGATGTCGGCGATGACTTGAGAGAGAAACGAACGGCCACGGTCGGTGAGCAGTTGTCTTGGGGCACCGTGAACCAGTATAACGTCCCGTAACAGGAAGTCAGCAACGTCGGTTGCACAACTCGTTGGTAGTAGAGCTCGCGTAATAGTGTAGCGTGTAGCATAAGCAGTAGCCACTGCTGTCCACTTGTTTCCCAATGTTGATGCGGGGAAAGGACCAAGCAGGTCTAACCCAACGCGTTGAAACGATTCCGTGGGTATGTCTACTGGTTGAAGATGGCCAGCAGGTAGCAGCGACGGTGTTTTGCGACGTTGACATAACTTACACGCAGCGACGTATCGGCGTACCGAGCGAGCAAGGCCTGGCCAGAAGAAACGTCGCCGTACGCGCTCATACGTACGAGATACGCCAAGGTGTCCAGCTGTGGGCGCATCGTGAAGTTCAGCGAGGACACTGCGCCGTAAATGCTTAGGCACGACAAGAAGAAGGTCAAGCCCGTCAGGTCGGAAATTGCGGCGGTATAGGACGCCCTCTTGAAATACAAAGCGACGGACGGAGGCGTCGTTTGGGGAAGATTCCGCGCGGCTGATGATGTCAAGCAGCAGTGGGTCCCGTTTCTGTTCTTCCCCAATGTGAATGAAGGCGGACAGGGAGAGGATGGAGGGCACCGTGTTGGCGTCACTGTCATCAGGATCGTCGACAGGGTACCGGGAGAGGCTATCGGCGTCCTAGTGCAGGCGACCAGATTTGTACACGACCGAGTAAGAAAATTCCTGCAGACGCAAAGCCCAGCGATCAAGGCACCCTGAGGGATCTTTAAAGGAGTTCAGCCAGCAGAGCGCGTGGTGGTCGGTAACTACCGAAAATGGGCGCCCATAGAGGTATGGCCTGAATTTCGCGATCGCCCAAACGAGAGCCTAGCACTCGCGCTCTGTGATGGAATAATTGCGTTCAGGGGCTGATAGCAGGCGGCTGTCGTATGCAATAACGCAGTCATGGCCACGTTGGCGTTGAGCTAGCACTGCGCCGATGCCATGGCCACTTGCATCCGTACGGATCTCAGTAGGGGCAGCAAGGTCACAGTGGGCCAAAAAAGGAGGAGTAGTGAGGAGCGCGATGAGATTGGAGAACGCAGAGGCCTCTTCTGAGCTCCATGAAAACGGGACGTCTTGTTTGAGGAGCTGCGTAAGGGGTCTCGCTACGTCTGCAAAATTTTTCACAAAGCGTCGGAAGTAAGAGCATAGTCCGACAAAGCTGCGAACATACTTTGCAGATCGTGGTACAGGAAAGTTTTTAACTGCGCTGATTTTGGCTGGGTCTGGTTGTACGCCGTTAGCGTCTACTAAATGGCCAAGTACTGTAGTTTGGTGACGGCCAAAGTGACATGGACGAGTTCAGCTGCAGGCCAGCGCGACGGAAGATATCTAAGACGGCTGACAGGCGCTCTATATGTGTCTCAAATGTAGGTGAAAAACAACGACATCGTCCAAGTAGCACTAACAGGTGGACCATTAAAGCCTCTGAGCACAGAGTCCATCATTCGTTCAAAGGTGGCTGGAGCGTTACAAAGGCCGAAGGGCATGACCTTGAATTGATATAGGCCATCAGGTGTGATAAATGCCGTTTTCTCACGATCCATGTCATCCACCTGAATCTGCCAGTATCCGGAACGTAGGTCAATGGAGGAAAAATAGCGGGCACCATAGAGGCAATCGAGGGCGTCATCTATTCGTGGCAGAGGGTACACGTCTTTTTTTGTAATTCTGTTTAGGTGTCGATAATCGACACAGAAATGCCATGTGCCGTCTTTCTTGCGGACGAGTACGACAGGGGACGCCCAAGGATTGCAGGATGGCTCAATGATGTTCTTGGCGAGCATTTTGTCGACCTCACTTTGGATAATTTGACGCTCAGTCGCCGACACGCGATATGGACGCCTATGGATAGGAGGCGCATCACCAGTGTTTATGCGGTGCGTCACACCAGTAGCTTGCCCCAATGGCCGGCCGCCGAGATCGAAAACGTCGATGTACGACAGTAGAACACGGTGGAGCTCGTCAGTCTGCTGCAGTGTTAAATCAGAAGCAATCATCGACCTAATTGCGCTGTCGGGGCAAGTATTCAATTGGTGCTGGGCAGAGGTGTCGGAAGGAGTGGCCACCGTGAAAGCATTCACTGCGTTGTCTTCTAAGGTGGACAGCAATGCCAAAGAGATGCCTTGCGGCAGCACTTGAGGTGTCAAGCTAAAATTGACAACTGGAAGGCACGTGGAGTTCCATGCGACAGACAGAACGGTGTGCGGTAATGTAATGCCGCGGCTGAGGGCATCGGTGATAGGTGTCAGTACATAGTCGCCGTCGGGAACTGGTGGTCATACGAACTCGACGTAGGTCAGTGTTTAGGCTGGAAGGCGAGCATATCGGGCAGTGCAGAGGCGACTCGGCCGTGGTGCAGCAGGGTCTGTTATGGGCAAGTGAAGACGGAGTGTACTGGCCGAACAGTCAATGAGGGCAGAATGTGCGGAGAGGAAGTCGAGGCCTAGGATTACGTCATGTGGGCATTTTTCAAGGACGGCGAAGAGAACAACTATGGGGCGATCAGCGATGCTTACATGAGCGGAGCACATTCCAACGACAGATGCTGTTCCCCCGTCGGCAACACGGATGAACTTAGTCGTCGCAGGTGTGAGGACTTTCTTGAGCTTTCGGCGAAAATCAGTGGTCATGACGGAAAGTTGAGCCCCAGTGTCGACAAGAGCAGTCACATGCACACCGTCCACTTGTACATCGATAAGGTTCTGTTTCGTCTGTATGGTCAACAGAGGATTTTCGGTCAGTCCCATTGATGCAGCGCCACCTCCAGGGGCTGCAACATTTAGTTTTCCGTCGAGGAGCGTCGTGGGAAGGCGGGCGAAGGTGGTCGGCGGGGCTGGGAGAACGAGACTGGCGACGTTGGGGCGATGGTGAGCGGGAGTAGCGGGGATCACGCACAGGTTCCTGAGGGGCAAAGTGGTCTGGGCTGGTCGCATGACGATAAACGGGACGGCCATTGGGAGAATGCTGGAAAGTTTGTGTAGTAGGACCCCAGCGACTTCTGCAATGGCGAGAAACGTGCCCAATACGGTGACAAGAGAAGCAAATGGGCTTGTCATCATGTGTACGCCACGCGGACGGATTGCGGAATGTTGATGGAGAGCCAGAAGGGAATGGACGTGGAGTCGTGAATTGTTGCTGGAAGTCGGTACGGGGAGGCGTCGAAATGGAGCAAATACCCATGCTGGCAATTTCCTGTCGCACGACTGCTTGAATTAGGGGAAGGAAATTGAAGGAGAGTGGTCAGGGTGCGGTGGTGGCACTGTAGCAGGAGCGGCTGCTTCAAGTTCACGCCGGGCGAGTCGTGTTAAGTTATCGCAAGTGTCCGGAGGACGATATGTGTCCAGGCAAGATGACGTCGCTACGGTATTCGGAAGGCGCTGGAACTGATGTGAGATGCGTCTGCTTTTAGCCTGTTCCAGGCGGCGACATTCTTGAATGATCGCATCAACAGACGTAACGTTACTAAATACCAGCAAGGTAAACGCGTCGTCGGCGATACCCTTCAGGATGTGCGCAACTTTTTCTGGCTCGGACATGGTTTCGTCGGCTCTGCGGCAGAGTGCTAGGACACTTTGAATATAACTGATGTAGGACTCAGTGGAAGTTTGCGCGCGAGTAGATAATTCATTCTTTGCGGCTTGTGGACGACCAAAAGGGTTTCCAAAAAGCTCACGGATCTTTTCCTTGAAGCTGTCCCAGCTTGTAATGTCATGCTCGTGTGTGTCAAACCAGACACGAAGGGTTCCGTCCAAGTAAAAGATGACATTCGCGAGCATGAGTGTGGGGTCCCACCTGTAACTGGCGCTGACACGTTTGTAAAGGCGCAGCCATTGGTCGACGTCGGAACCCTCGAGGCCCGAGAACACGCCAGGGTCTTTCAAGACGGGAAGCGCCACGAAAGTTGTTGCGGCCGCTGGGTTGGAAGGCAGGACAGGAGGCGTGACGACCGGAGTAGGTGCATTCGAGTCTTGAGAGGCCATGTTGAAAGCCGCGAGCGAACGCCCGTTGCGGAGTTCCGTGGTGAGGACGGGGATCGCACCGCTCCACCAAATATGTTACGGGGAATATTGCCACGTGCGTTTCTTTATCACTTTTGCTGTATTCGGTTTTCGGCCACAAAGACTGTCAGCAACGCTCAGCGCGAACCGCGCCTCGTTGTTCGAGAGCTTTCGCGATCATTGTAGATCGTTTTGTTAAGATTGCGCGCAAGACGCGCACACTCGAGCTTCTTCTAGAATTTGCACGACAGCCAGCGATAACGCTGGAATATTCGATGGCACATGTTTAAATGCCGACGCGCTTCACCGCTTGTCAGTTGATCGACGGACGACGCCCTGTTCGCCGCTATCATTGTACAGCGTGCATTGCTGTAGTTCTAGTTCTCATTTTCCGGCCACAAGTTCGGCCGAATAAACAGTTTGATCCTACAAACGCCGACTGCTGTGTTCGTCGACGTCACGACCACGTGACATCTGGTGGAGGTGCTGCGTCTTCCATGATCCGGACGCCCCCGCGAAGCGCTGACCCAAGCCCAAGCCGCGAGGAGGACGACGACAAAGAAAACCCGGATCGTCGAACAAGCCGCAGGCAGAAGGGACTGCAGCCAGAGTACGGGCTCCTTCCCGAAAACACCAGGCAGCCCCAGCTCCCAACACCGACCGCAGCGACGATGACCGACCCCGTGCAGCCTGCGCCGATACTTCTCCGGCAGCCCAAGGAGCCGCCAACTTTCCGCGGGTCGTCATTCGAAGATCCGGAAACCTGACTCGAGACCTTCGAAAGGGTCTCAGCGTTCAACAACTGGGACTCCGAGGACAAGCTGCGCCACGTCTACTTTTACCTGGAAGATGCAGCAAGGACCTGGTTCGAGAATCGGGAGTCCACTCTTCGAACCTGGGACGCCTTTCGCAGCGCTTTCCTGGAGACGTTCACAAGCGTCGTCCGAAAGGAAAGGGCCGCAGCCTTGCTGGAGACACGGGTCCAACTTCCAAATGAAAGCGCGGCCATCTTTGCAGAGGAAATGACCCGGCTATTTCGCCACGCTGACCCTGCCATTCCCGAGGACAAGAAAGTCCGCTTCCTCATGCGAGGGGTAAAGCAAGAGCTCTTCGCTGGTCTGATGCGAAACCCGCCTTCGACAGTCCAAGAATTCGTCTCAGAAGCGACGACGATTGAGAAGACGATGGAAATACGAACCCGCCAGTACAATCGCCGTACGATTGAAGACAACCCAGCTGTTCATGCCCTCGCCTCCGACGACCTGCGCGAAACGATCCGAGCGATCATTCGGGAGGAACTGCGCAAGCTATTACCCTCACCACAGCCTCAAGTGGACTCGATCGCAGAGGTCGTTCGATCAGAAATCCAGCAGTCGCTGGGCAACCTTGAACCGCCACTGCCCCAGCCGCAAGCCATGAACTACGCTGCTGCAGCCCGACGCAACGCCCCCCTCCTCGCCCACGTCAAGACGCCGCGCCGCCCCAGCAGTCCCGCCGTCAGGCACCACCGCCGCCGCCACCGACGTCATACCACCCACCAGCCGGCCAGCGATACACGCTGAGAAAGACCGACGTTTGCCGCGCCCCTGACAACCGCCCGCTCTGCTACCACTGCGGGGAGGCCGGCCACACGTACCGCCGCTGTCAGTACCGACAGATGGGGCTTCGAGGATTCGCCATCAACGCGCCGCGCCCGCAGCCAGGCGAACGGCCTCGCGACATCGACGACTACCTCACCAGAACACAGTGGCAAGAACGACGACCTTCCCGCTCGCCCTTCGCCGGGCCACTACATGTCGCCGCACCGCCGGCAGTACACTGGCCCAAATCGGGGCCGGTCGCCTAGCCCGTATCCGGGAAACTAAGGGCAGCAATCGATGGAGGTGCGGTTGCTGTACGACGAACTACCGAAGATCCTCCGCCGCCGACGACCGAACGAAGCCCTGTACGTCGAAACTGCAGGGCCTGAGGAAGACCTGACGACGCCACGTCGAAGCAGCGGAACAAACCGACGCAGCCGTGACCCGACGCCGCGACCCAACCACAACACAAGACGACGAACTAGCGACCTCGACGTTCTCATTGACGGCCACAACGTCACCGCTCTCGTCGACACTGGAGTCGATTATTGCGTCATCAGTGGGCCTTTCGCCACGAAGTTGAAGAAAGTTAAGACTGCTTGGGAAGGCCCCGAAATCCGTACCGCTGGAGGCCATCTTATAACGCCGTCTGCAGTATGCACAGCAAGAGTAACAATCAATAATCGCACGTATCCTGCGAGTTTCGTAATCTTGCAACACTGCTCCAGGGACGTCATACTTGGCATGGATTTCTTAAACCATCATGGCGCCGTCATTGACTTAAGAACCAAATCGATAACCCTATCGTCGGACAAAACGACACCGCCGGATACGAATCCATGTCACCATGCCCTGACCGTGCTCGAGGATCAAGTTACTATCCCGCCTCGCTCCAGCGTCATAATTCCCGTCAGCACCGAAAAAAGCTGAAGACATGGAAGGTGTCATCGAGAGCGATCAGCGTTTGCTACTAGACCGTGACATCTGCGTTGCAAGGGGCATTGCTCGGTTGCACGAAGGAAAAGGAAACGTGATGCTAACGAACTTCAGCCAAGAATACAGACACCCGAGCAGGGGCACGACGATTGCATACATCGAAGAAATCTTGGCCGTCAGCGATGCATTTGCCTTTTCGGATTACGACGAAGCTACGACGACTACCCCAACAGCTGAGCCACCCTTCGACGTAAACCCAAATCTTCCCGCTCGCCAACAGCAACAGTATCGATGCCTTCTGCAGAAAAACAAGGACTGTTTCTCGTCATCATCGCGGGTCCGACAAACGCCCCTTGCTAAGCACCGCATTATAACAGAAGAAAATGCTCGACCACTTCGTCAGAGTCCCTACCGGGTTTCGACGCGGGAATGGGAGGCCGTGAAGAAACAGGTCGACGAAATGCTACGCGACGATATCATCCAGCCGTCGAAGAGTCCGTGGGCATCCCCCGTGGTGCTAGTGAAGAAGAAGGATGGGACTCTCCGTTTTTGCGTGGATTATCGTCGCCTGAACAAAGTCACGAAGAAGGACGTGTATCCCCTTCCCCGGATTGACGACACCCTGGATCGATTACACAACGCAAAGTACTTTTCGTCGATGGACCTCAAGACCGGTTACTGGCAAACAGAAGTCGACGAGAGAGACCGAGAAAAGACTGCCTTTATAACGCCAGACGGCCTGTTTGAGCTCAAGGTCATGCCTTTTGGTCTTTGCTCGGCACCTGCGACTTTTCAACGGGTTATGGATACAGTACTGCCCGGCTTGAAGTGGCAGACGTGCCTCGTGTACTTGGACGACGTCGTTGTGTTTTCCTCAAACTTCGACGAACACCTTCGGCGCCTTGAAGCTGTACTTCAAGCAGTCAAGACCTCCGGACTCACTTTGAAGCCTGAAAAGTGCCGCTTCGCCTACGAGGAGCTCTTGTTCTTGGGTCATGTGATCAGCAAGGATGGTGTTCGCCCGGATCCGCGGAAAACAGCTGCCATCGCTGACTTCCCGACGCCCACCGACAAGAAGGCCATACGCCGTTTTCTCGGCTTGTGCGCCTATTACAGACGTTTCGTCAAGGAATTTTCACGGATCGCCGAGCCACTGACGCAACTCACGAAGGCCGACGTCGAATTCAGGTGGGAAACGTCGCAAGTTCAAGCATTTTAAGAATTGAAACGACGCCTGCAGACGCCTCCGATACTTGCGCATTTCGACGAGCACGCCGATACGGAAATCCACCGACGCAAGCAGCGTAGGACTCGGCGCCGTCCTTGTGCAGAAGACCGACGGATTGGAAAGGGTCATCAGTTATGCTAGCCGGTCGCTATCAAAGGCAGAAATCAACTATTCCACAACAGAAAAGGAGTGTCTGGCCATCATCTGGGCTACATCGAAGTTTCGCCCCTACATCTACGGCCGGCCCTTCAAAGTTGTGAGCGACCACCACGCCTTGTGTTGGCTAGCCAACTTGAAGGACCCTTCAGGTCGCCTCGCACGGTGGAGCCTAAGACTTCAAGAATTCGACATTACAGTCGTTTACAAGTCCGGAAGAAAACACTCCGACGCCAACTGCTTGTCTCGTGCCCCCGTCGACGCACCGCCGCAGGACGACCACGATGATGACTGCTTCTTGGGAACCATAAGTGCCGACGACTTCGCTGAACGACAGCAAGCCGACCCGGAACTCGGGGGCCTTGTGGAATACCTCAAGGGCAGGACCACCGTTGTTCCAAAAGTATTCAGGCGGGGATTGGCGTGATTTCTCTTGAAAAACGACGTCCTCGTAAAGAAGAACTTCTCTCCGGCCCGGGCCGACTACCTCATCGTTGTACCTTCGGCACTGCGACCAGAGGTTCTGCAGGCCCTGCACGACGACCCGACGGCGGGCCACCTCGGCTTTTCCCGCACGCTCGCGAGGATACAGGAAAAATACTACTGGCCACGCCTTCCTGCCGACGTCGCCCACTACGTTAAGACTTGCCGAGATTGCCAGCGACGGAAGACACCGCCGACTAGGCCAGCGGGGCTTCTGCAGCCAATCGAACCACCTCACCGGCCGTTCCAGCAAATCGGGATGGACCTACTGGGGCCGTTCCCGACGTCGACTTCCGGCAACAAGTGGATCGTCGTAGCAACTGACTACCTCACCCGTTACGCCGAGACAAAGGCCTTGCCCAAAGGCAGTGCCGCCGAGGTAGCCAAGTTCTTCGTGGAGCACATCGTCTTGCGTCATGGCGCCCCAGAGGTCCTCATGACAGACAGAGGTACCGCCTTTACGGCGGACCTAACTCAGGCGATCTTCAAATACAGCGAGACGAGCCACCGCCGCACCACCGCCTACCACCCACAGACAAATGGCCTCACAGAGCGTCTAAATAAGACCATCGCCGACATGCTGGCCATGTACGTCGACGTTGAGCACAAGACGTGGGACGCCCGTGACCTTCGCTTACAACACGGCCGTCCAAGAAACCACGCAGATGACGCCGTACAAGTTGGTCTACGGAAGAAGCCCGGCGACGACGCTCGACGCCATGCTACCCAACGTCACCGACGAAGAAAATCTCGACGCCACCGCTTACTTACAGCGCGCCGAAGAAGCACGACAGCTCGCCCGCCTACGGATCAAGAACCAGCAGACGACTGACAGCCGCCGCTACAACCTTCGACGACGCCACATGGAATACCAACCCGGTGACCGTGTATGGGTATGGACCCCAATACGCCGACGGGGACTCAGTGAGAAGCTTCTTCGACGATACTTCGGACCGTACAGGGTACTTCGACGCCTCGGCGCACTCGACTACGAAGTTGTCCCTGATGGCATTACGAACTCTCAGCGGCGCCGTGCACGACCTCAAGTCGTCCATGTCGTGCGCCTCAAACCATATTACGCACGTTAGCGAATCTGAGGACTGTCATTTTGCTTTATAATTGTGCTTTCTTTCTTGTGCGTATTGTTTATTGTGCTTTGTTGCTTTATTCTTGTTATTTATTGTTGCTTGCATTGGCCTGTTCTGTTTTAAGCATCGGGACCATGCTTTTTCAGAGGGGGGCATTGCCACGTGCGTTTCTTTATCACTTTTGCTGTATTCGGTTTTCGGCCACAAAGACTGTCAGCAACGATCAGCGCGAACCGCGCCTCGTTGTTCGAGAGCTTTCGCGATCATTGTAGATCGTTTTGTTAAGATTGCGCGCAAGACGCGCACACTCGAGCTTATTCTAGAATTTGCACGACAGCCAGCGATAACGCTGGAATATTCGACGGCACATGTTTAAATGCCGACGCGCTTCACCGCTTGTCAGTTGATCGACGGACGACGCCCTGTTCGCCGCTATCATTGTACAGCGTGCATTGCTGTAGTTCTAGTTCTCATTTTCCGGCCACAAGTTCGGCCGAATAAACAGTTTGATCCTACAAACGCCGACTGCTGTGTTCGTCGACGTCACGACCACGTGACAATATAAACAGAGACTCGAAGGACTAGCAACAGATGTATTTACAAGTGGTTCACCGAGCAGCGCTGCCGATAGGAACAGCTCGCGCCAGTCAATCTTATTGTCGTCCTTTTCTTCGTCTTGTGGACCACGATGCCACTGGTACGTAGTAATATGTTTGCCACTCTGTCATACCTGCACAGAATATCCAACAATATAAAAATGGTTGGTGCTTGGGCAATCGTCAGCATAGTGTCCACGGCCTCAAATAAGCGTGCTAAACTATGAAAATGTTGCAACCTAGACACTCACTTGGCTGCAATAGGACTCACAAGACACGTTATGCACTCTGTAAAGAAGACATTGTTTATCAGATCATGGGATAAGCATTATGTGGGGCAAATGGGGCAGTGTATCAAAGAAAGGCTCAGGCAACAATGAAACATAAAGAAAGGCAGTGATGACTGGTCAGCTGAACACTGGAGCATGTGTGGTTGCTTCCCACTTTTTGATGAGAGTTTTATTGTGCGTAAGCACAGCGACAAAACTACTACATTAAAAGTGAGTCAGCAACTACTAATAATCTTGGCTGAGATTGCGTTAGTGTGCCTTCACTATCTTTAACAAAGAAATAATTATTTTTTTGTCGATGCAGCTATGCCTGCGCTCGCCCTAGTTTCTTGTTTCATGGCCGCACCACACAGTTTCACCACACAGTTTCATGGCAGTACAAACAACACAGATGTTCGGTGGAAGATGGAGGAGGCTGGAAGAGACGAAAAGATCTTCCAACAGGGTATGTCGCTGCAGCCAACTCTTGAACGAGTAGACTTCCCTTCATCAAGATATCAACATCAAAAATTAACCGTTGCTTCCTTTATGAAGACAACTCCAAGTTTCATAACGTTGACCCCGGCGACATCCCATGTTCAAAGATTACAGACTCAACAATACAAACTATTCGACGTTCCATGTTCAAAGGAATGCAAACCAAATAATATGCATTGCACTGAAGTGCAGAAGATAGGTTTCCCAGCCTTAAGCTAAATGCCAGTATATGCTGTATCTCAATAGGTCCTACGTGTCCAAACTGTCCCAATCTAGTGATGAAAAGAAATGCCTACCACTCATTATGGCTTGCCCCGGCTTGCAGGAAGTATAGTCCTATCATGTACTGCAACCTGTCCTCTGAGTCGGTGCCATGAGCAGCTCCCATCGCTGATACATGCATAACAGATACCACAAAGAAATGTTGATTTTCACGCAAAACAAACCCAACCACACACAGACAGTGAGTACCAAACAAGTCTTCAGGCAAGTCTGTATTCATATATTAAAGAGATTGATCCTTGAATGAAGGGATCAGGGTGCGATAAGAACAGGCATTAGTGACTAGCCACTTGCACACTATTGAAAGAGTGCCATTGCGTGTTCAACATTCACACATGTACACAGTAAGCACTATCCGGAATGTGCACATAGCCATATGGGTGATCCACATGGAAAAAACGATATACACACTTTTATCGAAATATAAAAAAAACGAAGGAGTCTGCGTGGTATATGTGCACTTGGTGTGAGGTGGGAACGAGCCATACATATCGTATTACATCATGAATGTAAGCCATTCAGGAAACAAACTTCTGGTTCTCTAAAGCGAATTCACATGTAGTTTGTCTTGTACAGTTGAGCTGTCAATTTGATTTCATTTTCAGTTATGTAAGCCCTTCACAAAACCAATATTTTTCAACTTTCTGTGAACTTCCGAAAACATATATGAGAATTGAGATCTTTTTCTTTTAATTTATGACCTTACAAAGCTAAATAAACACACAATCACTGCATACTAAACCTTGATTATGCATTTAAGTAAGAGAGCAATATTGGTACCATGCTTAGTAAAAAAAAAGCTTGAAAATACAATAACTTAAAGCACCACACAATAAAGCAACATTCTTACTACATGAGCGCAATCTTAAGTTATTTGTGCTAGAGAACCTCGTGTGCTTCAAGATGCTAAGAAAAAATATATAATGGCAGAACACGAGCTCACGCATATTTTCTCAAACACACAATATTGCAACAAAAAGTAGCACGTGTTAGCTTAATTAACCTAATTGAATTCACATATTCGTCTACTAACACTATTTGATATAAACATGTACTTCTTCAAATTCAGTACGCATTTGTTGGAGTGTGCACTTAGTACCAGTGCGTAACGTAACTCACTCAAATACATTTACTTCAAGTGAGCTCCTTTAAAACATTTATGAGGCAGGTAGGTTGAAATGCTAACCACAAAACAACTACATGGATTTCTGGCGGAAAGCTCGGGGACGCAACCACGAAAACATATCCATTATCGTGTGCCCGTGTTAGGGCTGTGTTTTTCTATCACGTCCCCAGTCTTGTGATATTTTTGCGCGTTATTACCGAGTTTGGTGAAGTCTCGCATCACCACCGTGAAAACATTATGGGACGACCCATGAGTTTAAAAGCAAACACTTTATAACGGCGACAAGGGATTCCAGAAGGGAGGCGTTACGTCTAGACGTAACGATAGGAGTCGTTACAGTTACGTCTGGACGTAAGAATAACGAATTTCAGTAAAACTGAGAGCTGGGCGAGTTGGTATGAATTCATGTTGAAACTTTTTTAGCGCGCACAAAAGACGGAGGACACAGAAAGAAGGTACAAAACGAGCGCTTACTCACAACTGATTTATTTTTTGAAAGGGACTAAACATATAAGCACAACTAATCATCACAAAGCATGCGCGGAGCAAGTCATGAGGCATATTAGCAGATTACAACAAGTTAACCACAGTTCAAAAAAGACATTTCTTTATCAGTAAGCGCCACCGATGCTTGACTGATACACTTTATCCCTCACCTACTTATATGGAAAGCTTCCGGGACTTCACGTGTAAGTTTATCATTATGAGCAAACAAAATGTCCGTCTCACTGAAAACAGGATTACAGTGGCATGATTTGCAGTGATTGGACAAGTGCGAAAAAGTTTCTTTTCCCAAAGAACTTTTATGTTCTTTTAGACGTGTATTGATGCAGCGATCCGTTTGTCCGATATACATATTTCCACAAGTTAACGGTATCCGATAAACAACCCCTTTTCTGCACCTAATGAACTTAGAGCCTTCCTTCAGCCCACAACTACATTTTTTCTCTCTTACGTCAAACTTTTTGGCAACTGCCTGGCACAACTGTTGCACTTTTATAGGAGCGCTGAAAACAACATCAACGTCATACCTGCTGCCAACGTTCTTCAAGGCATGAGAAAAATGATGAACGTAGGGCACAACTGCACAGCGCTTTTTGACCTTGTTTACGGTGTTTCTTGAAGGTGAATGCACACCCTTTACTACGCGTATCAGTTTATCAACCGCTCTGGTGATAACCAGTTCAGGGAAACCCGCTGACGTTAACCTACCTACTTGTTTAGAGAAGTTATCTTTCATTTGGTGACCGCAGGACTTCACTATAGCCCCTTTTAGGCACGACACTGCTATTCCGTTTTTTACGATTTTTGAATGCCCGGACTTGTAGTGGAGTAACGGTTTTTCTGATCTAGGGCTGTACATCCAGCACATGTGGTTAGGTGAAATTCGCAGTGATAGGTCTAGAAACTGTAGTTGGTTTTCTTTTGCTATCTCATGGGTGAACTTGAGACCCAAGCCACATTCACCCATGTTCTCAAGTTCACCCATGAGATAGCAAAAGAAAACCAACTACAGTTTCTAGACCTATCACTGCGAATTTCACCTAACCACATGTGCTGGATGTACAGCCCTAGATGAGAAAAACCGTTACTCCACTACAAGTCCGGGCATTCAAAAATCGTAAAAAACGGAATAGCAGTGTCGTGCCGAAAAGGGGCTATAGTGAAGTCCTGCGGTCACCTAATGAAAGATAGCTTCTCTAAACAAGTAGGTAGGTTAACGTCAGCGGGTTTCCCTGAACTGGTTATCACCAGAGCGGTTGATAAACTGATACGCGTAGTAAAGGGTGTGCATTCACCTTCAAGAAACACCATAAACAAGGTCAAAAAGCGCTGTGCAGTTGTGCCCTACGTTCATCATTTTTCTCATGCCTTGAAGAATGTTGGCAGCAGGTATGACGTTGATGTTGTTTTCAGCGCTCCTATAAAAGTGCAACAGTTGTGCCAGGCAGTTGCCAAAAAGTTTGACGTAAGAAAGAAAAAATGTAGTTGTGGGCTGAAGGAAGGCTCTAAGTTCATTAGGTGCAGAAAAGGGGTTGTTTATCGGATACCGTTAACTTGTGGAAATATGTATATCGGACAAACGGGTCGCTGCATCAATACACGTCTAAAAGAACATAAAAGTTCTTTGGGAAAAGAAACTTTTTCGCACTTGTCCAATCACTGCAAATCATGCCACTGTAATCCTGTTTTCAGTGAGACGGACATTTTGTTTGCTCATAATGATAAACTTACACGTGAAGTCACGGAAGCTTTCCATATAAGTAGGTGTGGGATGAAGTGTATCAGTCAAGCATCGGTGGCGCTTACTGATAAAGAAATGTCTTTTTTGAACTGTGGTTAACTTGTTGTAATCTGCTAATATGCCTCATGACTTGCTCCGCGCATGCTTTGTGATGATTAGTTGTGCTTATATGTTTAGTCCCTTTCAAAAATAAATCAGTTTTGAGTAAGCGCTCGTTTTGTACCTTCTTTCTGTGTCCTCCGTCTTTTGTGCGCGCTAAAAAAGTTTCAACATGAAAGAATAACGAGTCCTTAAGTTACGTCCAGCGTGACATCAACACAAATGCAGCCCGTTAGACCCACCGAACGTATCGTCCCCAGTGGCGCAGCGGGCTAACGTGTCGTGCTCGGAACTGCGAGGACGTTGGTTCGAACCTCGCTGCTGTCTCTTTTTTTTTTTTTGGTGGGTTTTTTTTTAGTGCTCCACGGGCGCCATAATACTTTTTAAATGCGAAGCACTTCTTAGCGAACTGTTTTCTTTAAGGACATCGCCTTGGTGCCAGCGGCGGACGTCCCAGCCCGCGTCGTTGACGCTCCGTACTCTTACTCAAGGCACGTCGACAACACCGGTATTTAAACTTATGGTCTGACGTAACGTCAGCACTCACATTAGTGCATAGACGCTAGCATTATCGAAACAAACTGCACTTTACGCTGCAATGATATGAATATCGTACGTAACAGTCGTTAGCGCATTCCTGCGAACAGTCGTTAGCGCATTCCTGCGGCGTCGAGCAACACTTGAATATAGCTTGATGAATCATAGGGATACAAATGTAATGTTTATTAGACTGCTTTAAAAGCCGCACCCACAATGGACGTTAACCCGACATGACGCCTGTATCATAGCATTACATATGCTGTGTGTATTGCTTTGTTAAAAAATTGAAAGCCAGCACTACAACCATAAATGATTTTGCACCAATATTACGCCTGCATAGCGTGTTTTTTCCAATGCTTTCAAGACCTCGCCTGGTTCTGTGGTGGCATACCTGACTGCCACGCAGACCGCTTGGGTCCGATTCCTGCTGGGATCCTGATTTTAAATGCGCACCATTTCTTAGCGTACCTTTGGCACTTTCAGCGTTTCTATCTGCGTATCTATCTATCTAGCCGCCTACGTCTGGATGCTCTCATGATCGCCTCCTTAACTTTGTGTATACCAAAATTGGCATGGGAGGGTAAGATGAGTTCACGAATATGACTGTCGGGGCATGACATAAATTACTTAAAAATCCTGTCGCGTACTTCGTCAAACCATTTCCTCCAGACACGTGTGGCACATACCCGTTTAACACGGGCCACGGTGTACGGGTATGCGCCACAGATGATTGACAGTTTATATATACCCAGGAACAGCGAGAACAGACATTTGTAACTTCAATGCGGGAACGTTAAGAAAAACCGACATCGGGAGCGCTGACCCAACTGATGGAAAGAATAAAAATTAGGATCCTAGCAGGAATCGAACCCAAGCATTCTGCGTGGTAACCAGCTATTCTACCACAGAGCCACGCCAGGTCAGTAAACTGGTTTGGAAAAACAGCCTAAGCAGGCGTAATATCGGTGCAACGTCAATTGTGGTTGTGGTGCTTGCTATCTAATTTTACAAGAAAGCAATAAATACTACATGATACTCCTACGATGTGTACTCCTATACGATACAGGCATCATATCATATTAACGTCCGTGGTTCCAGTGTTGGCTCCGCTTTTATAGCAGTTTAATAAAAATTACATTTTTATTCCTATGATTCAGCAAGCTATATTGAAGCATTGCTCGACCCCGGAGAAATACATTAACGAAAGTTACATATGATATTCGCATCACCGTACCGTAATCTGCACTTAGTCCTCCACAACGACGCAGTTCCCTCTTCATTTCTTGCGCGGCTGGGCGATGGCCTCATGCTGAACGAGGATGCTGCCAGATTGATTGACAGTCGCTTTGTAGACTTGGCTACGTAGGCCGCATACGCCCAGGTAGTCTACGAATGCAAGCGCTATCCACTGATGTTGGTCTAGCACTATCCAGGCCTACCAGCTTCGACGGCTTATACCTCACCAACGCGAAGGGTGACTTCTGGTTCCGACATGTCGCCGGCTCTATCGACAGACAACTTATCGACGAAATGACCGAGGCATCCACGATTTCCAACAGCAGTACTCTACCTCATACTTCACTACACATGGACCCCTCGTCACCGTGATCGCGACCGATCCGATAACAAGTCACGACCAGCTGCTGGTGCTCACTGGTCACGGTGATGATGACCTTGTTCAAGAACTGTCAAGAACCTCTTCCACACATGCACACGGGTTCGTGAAACGTGCGTGCGTTCTCCATCATAAGGGACAAGTATAAGCACTATATATCAGCTTAGCGCTTCTGGTGTTGGCAGTCAGCGTCACCCAACTATAAACAACTGGTTATATAACACGTATGCGACTCTTCAACATATATGTGTGCGTATAAAATTTATACAAATCTTTAGAGTCATTTTGTAACTTTCGCCTAGTAAAGAAAATTATGCCACAGCCACCTTCCCGCCGCATGCTTCGCATAACTTCGAGTGCCACGGTACGTGGGATCTGCCGAATTTTTTATTTTTGTATTCGTAGAGTCAATGCCACCGACATCGGTTTTTCTTAACGCTCTCGCACTTAAAGTACCCATGTCTGTTCTTGCCGTTCCTGGTAGATATCAGCTGTTATTCACCTGTGGCGCATACCCGTAACTGCGGGCGTGGTATACGGGCCTCAGCCACACGTGTCTGGAGGAAAGGGTTTGACAACGCACGCGAAAGGATTTTCACCTTATTCATGTCAGTACCACACAGCCATGTACGTCACACCCTCTTACCCTCACATGCCAGTTTTATATTTACCTTATTTCTGTAGCACATACCCGTTTATTATGATGATAGGTTTCGCGTAGGCCGCACGGCACAACCCGCAGGCTTCACAAATTACGGCTACCTTAAAGAGCTTTGCTGTTAAAAATTAACTAAACAAATATTAGCAAGTCGAATGTATTGCATTCATTTCCGGCTTCTGCTTCCAATCTTTTAAGGCAATTCAAGTCACATCTTCCGTCCACTTCATCAATTTTCGCTTTCTTTCCCCGGTTTGGGAATTATTATAACGACGTGGTAGCTTCAAAAACAGTTGTAATATTGTCTCCTGCGCGCACTCGGAATGTCATTGGCCAGCCAAGCAGTGGTATACTCTGATCCCAGGGTTCTCACACACGGGGCCTGTTTCCACATGGGAACTCCTTGCCGATGGCTCTGTTGTCGCACGTTGGGCATAATCCTCGTCATCGCTTATCATATTCAACGCCTTCACCACCAGTTGAACGTGTTGATCGTTAGTATCATTATCACCGTCATAATCCTCCACGGGGCCTCTCTTTGCGAACGGCTCTGTTTCAACACGTTCTTCATTATCTTACATCATCGTCATCATGAACGCGTTTATCATTGTGTTCAAGGCTTTCAACATCACTGTCATCTTCACCATTCGTGGCGCTTTTGCCTGCCCACAGCTCTGCTTCAACCCTTTCATCATTATCGTCGTTCACCATCGTTATCAATGCGTTCACCGTTATGTTCAAATGGAACGCTTTCATCATCGTTCAACAGCATCGTTCAAGGGGCCTTCGCTTACCAATGGCTCTGCTTCAACGCGTTCATAATCGCAACGCTCCCGCTCTGAACCTGCTCTTCCTCTAGGCAACTCGAAAGTGGTGGCATATATGTATTTACCACTTAGCCCGTGGCTCGAGTAAAGCAAATAAATTCTAAACAGAGCTGCTAAAAGGCGTATTTAGCCGCTTTGCAGATAATGTTTTCTGCAGACCCACACGGCAATGAAGCATGTCCTACTACCGTGCGGCGTTTAGTTGATTTCTCACAAGAACTCGCTATGCCTGGTGTCCGCAAATGTGGACGCCGCAGCGGAAACTCAAGCTCATTTGGCTGCTCACAGTGCAACATAATTTACATAGTAAAGAAGATAAGTCCTTCGTTGTCTCTAGTAAAGCTACATATTTCAAAGTCGCTTGGCGTTCCAGGTGAAATTATCAAAAACAATTTAAAGCCCTTCAAGCTGTTTGTGAAGAAGGAAGACCAGCGAAGCTGGGGAAGCGTTCCGATAGCGAGGCATCGCGTGTGCTTTCCGCTTCACTTGCCCGATCGTCGTCGCTGTCATTGGCTCGACGGCAACGCGCTCTCTCACGCTTCTGGACGCACCGACGTTCCTTGTTACTACCACTGCTCCTCTTTGGAACGTGTTACATGCGTGCGACCCATGGCGAGTCTAAAGAGCAACTAAACGCGTCGCCAGCGTGGTCTATCACGTCCCGATACAACGGACAAACGCGATTCTTTATCTGTCGAGTTTTCCAGTGCGACTGCAGCGCCAGAACGCAAAGCATAGCGGATAAAAAAAGCAATAATGAGACGGGGTCCGTCAAAATTGAACGCGATGCGCGCGTCTCCCTCCCTGCGCGAGTGCGCGGATTGTGGCCGGGCTACACGGGGGACGCGTGAGCGCGTCTACTTTCTGCGTGCCCCTAACGGCCAATGTCAGCGAACTTGGGACGGGCCAGTGCGAGGAACGCAGCTCCCTCTGGCCAGTGTACGGTGCCTATTGGAGAAAGACTGTCGTCTGAAGATGGCTACGCCAGTCCCAGCGCGCGTACTAGCGCGGACGCGCTCATTATACTGCCAGTGCTGCCTAGTTCATGTTATGGAAAAATTACGTATTAATGCTGCAAAATTAAATGTCCATTGATGTAACAGACATTCCTTTATTGTTTTCTTGTGTCTCGAATATTATCGACATACGATAATTCGGACTTTTCTAAGGGGTCACGTGAATATACAAGTTAACGAGCTTTTGTATATATATAACAAAAGCTCGTTACTTGTATATTCACGTGATGTATTAATGTATGTATATATATATATATATATATATATATATATATATATATATATATATATATATATATATATATATTATAATATATATATATATATTATATTATATATATTATATATATATATATACTATATTATCATCAGCCTGTCTACGCCCACTGCAGGGCAAAGGCCTCTCCCATGTTCCGCCAGTCAACCCGGTCCTGCGCTTTCTGCTGCAACGTTATACCTACAACTTCTTCATGTCATCTACCCACCTAATTTTCCGTCTCCCCCCCACGCGTTTGCCATCTCTCGGAATCCAGTCAGTTACCCTTAATGACCACCGGCTATCCTGCCGACGTGCTACGTGCCCGGTCCATATCCATTTCTTCTTCTAGATTTCAACTATGATATCCTTAATGCCCGTTTGTTCCCTGACCCACTCTGCTCTCTTCCTGTCCCTTAAGGTTACACCTATCATTTTCCTTCCCATCGCTCGCTGTGTCGTCCTCAATTTAAGTTGAACCCTCTTTGTAAGTATCCCGGTCTCTGCTCCGTAGGTTAGTACCTGTAAGATGCATCTGTTATATACCTTCCTCTTGAGGGATAGTCTACCATTCATGACTTGATAATGCTTGCCGAATGAGCCCCATCCCATCTTTATTCTTCTAGTTATTTCACTCTCATGGTTCGGCTCCGCGGTTACTACCTGTCCTAAGTAAACGTACTCCTTTACAACTTCCAGTGTCTCGCCCCCTATCGCAAAGCGCTGTTCTCTGCCAAGATTGTTCCACATTACTTTAGTTTTATGCATATTAATTTTCAGACCTACTCTTCTACTTTCCTTATCCAGTTCTGTAATCATGAGCTGTAATTCGTCTACCGCGTTACTCATCAATGCAATGTCATCAGCGAATCGCAGGTTACTGAGATACTCTCCAGTAACTCTTATCCCTGATTCTTCCCAATCGAGGGCCCTGAAAACCTCCTGTAAACACGCGGTGAATAACATAGGAGAGATCGTGTCTCCCTGCCGTACGCCCTTCTTTATTGGGATGTTGTCGCTTTCTTTAGGAAGGACTATAGTTGCTGTGTATCCGCTGTAGATTTCTTCTATTATGTTTGTATAGGCTTCGTCGATGCCCTGATTCCGCTGTGCCTGCATGACTGCTGATGTCTCCACCGAATCAAATGCTTTCTCGTAATCTATGAAGGATATGTATAAGGGTTAGTTGTATTCCGCGCATTTCTCTATCACCTGATTGATAGTATGAATATGGTAAATGTTGAGAAGCCTGTACGAAATCCTGCCTGGTGTTTTGGTTGATTGAACTCTAATGTCTTATTAATTCTGTTAGCAATTACTTTTGTAAATAGCTTGTAGGCAACGGACAGTAAGCTGATGGGCCTGTAATTTTTCAGGTCATTGACGTGCCCTTTCTTATGGATCAAGATGATGTTGGCATTCTTCTAAGATTCTGGTATCCTCCCCGTCGAGAGACACTTCGTATACAGGGTGGCCAGTTTTTCTAACATAATCTCTCCACCATCTTTCAACAGGTCTGATGTTATCTGATCCTCACCAGCGGTTTTCCCCCTTTGCATTCCCTTTAGGGCTATCTTTACTTCTCCTGGCAATACTGGTGGGATGTCAGAATCCTGTGGGCTATTACTGTTTCTTACGTTATCATCCTGACTGTCTCGGCTGCTGTACAGATCTCTGTAGAGCTCTTCAGCTACCTCAACTATTCTATCCCTATTGGTTATGATCTTGCCTTCCTTGTCCCTTAATGCATACGTCTGATTTTTCCCTATGCACAGTTTTGTCTTCATAGACGTCAGACTCTGGAGTTTCCAAGATGTGTGGCGCCACCTGTCGGAGAAGTATTGAGTAGTGCATAGACCGACTCTCTCGCACAGTTTGCTATGGGACCAGTTGCAGCTAGCGAGTGCGAAACAACGATTGAGCTTAATATCGCGTGTGTTTGCGCATTTAGCACTCAGAACGAGAGCTGTGAATTGCTCTCCGCTAGTCGGACGCGCCACCGAACCGTCGTGAAGTGCTTGCTGGATCACTCGCCTGAACGACGGCGAAAACAGCAGCAGACGAGAGCCCTCCGCACGCTACGAAGAAACTCCGCAAAAGACGCACTGTTGCGTTGTGAATTGCCACGGACGTAAAAGACTGAATAACAACGTTCAGTTTTACCGATTTCCATAGTTGTACGAAGAAGAAAGGCGAGAACGCTGGATACGGGCCGTTGCGAGCGTGTTGGGTAAGCGAAGTACCCGCGTTCTCCACAGCCGGTGGCGTGAATGTGTGGCTCTGCTATTGTTTTGCGTAGCCCTGATGCAAAACCGTGGTAACCTTGACTATGAAGCTCAGCAGAGGCTCTGACAGCGGTGCTTGTCGTGTAACACGAAGTGAGCAGCTAGAGGCAGACTGGAGACGCGTGATACGCACACCGCGACGAGTTGGTCGTCACAACACAGCATCGCGCACGTATGTACGTTTTGAAGGCTCAGAGTTCTGGTTCTAACTAGCTAACACCACGTGCGTCATACAAGTAAAACGCAGAATGTTGGTCGTGACCCCCTTCAGGTTTGTTTCGCCCGTGTCCTCCGCGGTTGCCGTAGCTATCTCGGAGGCCACGGTTTTGCCTTTGGTTGTACCCCGCGAAAGTGGACACGCACGTATCCCCATTTGCAGTACATACAAACGGAAGACGACCATCAAGAGACCATTTGAGAATGCGTAATAAAACACTCCAATGCACAGGACGCAAGAGATGAATTAAGGGAAAATACAACTGAAAAGGCGAAAATCGCCGGAGCCATTCGCCCCTGATGAAACGAGTTTTCTACCACTGATCGTAAGACGCATAGCTAAGTAAATTGATCGTGTATGTAGGTACTTTATCGCTGTGGCATACGTAGATACCCGATTTTAGCGCATTTAGGCTCTAGAGAACGGATGTCGGAGGGCTTGCCTCGAACTCGGTGTCGTGTGATGCTCGCCTGTACTTGCGAGTTGCAGCGCGCGGGAATAACTAAAACTTATTTTGCATTGTACTCGTAGTTCGCTTTGATCAGCTTCCTTTGTTTCTGAAGCGTGGATTGGCGGAAGAAGCTTTCCAGGTCCTTGATTTTCAGGAAACCGCGCCTCGACACCAAGGAAAGAGGATGGTTATATTGCGGCCTATGCACATTCGCTTGCGGGCGGCTCTCTTTGCACTACCCAGTTAGTGCCAGGGCTACGATGAGGGCGCTGGTGGCGGTGTTTTTCGCAGCGCCGCCTGGGCAGAGTCTGACGTCTATAGCTTTGAGGCTTCTTCCGTTCTTTAGAGCATGCCGAATTCTCTCCATAACATACATTCTTATGTCGGCTACTTTACGCCTATTGATTAACTTCGAAAGCTCCGCCAGCTCTATTAGATGCGAAGTATCTTAAGGCGGAGCTCAATCCGGTGGTGGTGGTGTGCGGCGTGACCACCCTTACTGCGCATGCGCATACCCTCTCCACACACCTCCTCTCCACTCACCATCTCCCCTCCCCTCTCCACTTTCCCTCTCCACTGTCCCTCTCCCCTACCCCTCTCCACTCTTCCTCTGAAACGCGGGCTAGACATGCCGAAATTCTCTCCTGCGCAACGCCGCGATGAGCTCGAGCGCATGCACGTCCCCTCCGC
Source organism: Rhipicephalus sanguineus (assembly GCF_013339695.2). Lineage (NCBI taxonomy): Eukaryota > Metazoa > Arthropoda > Arachnida > Ixodida > Ixodidae > Rhipicephalus > Rhipicephalus sanguineus. Next base: position 110,603,552 of record NC_051185.1, on the reverse strand, counting down.
TTCTCTCTCCTCTCCCACGCTGCCCCCCCTCTCGCCCGCCTGTCGACCGCGTTCCCCGCTCGCCCCGTGAGAATTAACGGCCAGGCTAGATGGAAGATACGACGCGCGTAGCGTCCCTCTTCGCGTTCCACGACGCGAGGTCGGTAGCATGCCCAACGAACGCCAACGGAACACGATCGTGCAAGTGCTCCGGCTTCGCATCGCCTCATGGTCCCCTTTAGCGGGAGATGGTGTAATTTTTTGTCTGTTGCCTTTGAGGCTTTCATGGCTTGACGTTTCTTAATGAGGTTTTTCGTCTCTTGGAATAGCTTACCAGTGTCCTGTCTAACGACTGTACCCCCGACTTCCACTGCACATTCCTTAATTATACTAGTCAGATTATCATTCATTGCGTCAACGCTAAGGTCGGTTTCCTCAGTTAAAGCCGCGTACCTATTCTGAAGTGAAACTCTGAATTCCTGTACTTTCCCTCTCAGAGCTAGTTCATTAATCGGCTTCTTGCGTATCAGTTTCTGCCGTTCTTTCCTCAAGTCTAGTTGAATTCTAGATGGTCACTGCATCGGATCTTGTTAAGTACTTCCACATCCTGTACAATGCCCGGGTGGACACACATTATGATGTCTATTTCATTTTTAGTTTGGCCATTAGGACTCCTCCACGTCGACTTACGAGTAGCTCGTTTTCTGTAGAAGGTATTCAGGATCCGTAAATTGTTGCGTTCTGCGACCTCTACTAGTAACTCCCCTCTGGCGTTTCTAGAGTCGATGCTGTATTCCCCAACTGCATGACCTCCAGCCTGCTTCTTGCCTACCTTTGCATTAAAGTCGCCCATCAGTACAGTATACTGTGTCTTTGCCTTACTCATTGCTGATTCTACGTCTTCGTAGAAGCGTTCAACCAGTTGATCATCATGGCTGGATGTAGGCGCGTAGGCCTGTACCACCTTCATCTTGTACCTCTTATTAAACTTAATTACTATACATATCACACTCTCACATAGGCGTATCTACCGGGGGGGCAAGGGGGGCGCTAGCCCCCCCACTGAGAAATGTTGAGGGGCGGAGCCCCCCACGTTCGACAGTGGTTATTCTCAGCTGCAGACTGGAAACTAACAAGTCATGAAAAGTTTTACTTGAACGCAGCAATAACGTAATTTTATAATAAAATTTGTCCTACGATTCTGCTGTGACCGACTCCCTTCGTGTGTCATGACCACGCACTGTCTGTTCCACGCTTGTGCGTCTTGCGCTCGAGCACTGCAGAGGAGGCTATCGCTCAGCAGGCGCTCTATAACATTACAGCAATCTCTCATGATTTATTTTGTTTTGCCTGGCATGAAATTTAAGTAATCCGCGACGCAAATATGGGCGGGAACCAGTCAACGTTTCATAGCCCGATCAAACGCTCTCATTTTTCAGGAAATTCAGTTTCTTTGAAAACTAATAGCAGCACCACTGCTCCATATTCAAGCTGCTGTCAGTTGATGCGTGTGCAGAAGTGTCCAGTATTTCAGGTTGTGCCTAGCCAGGACAGCTAAATTAGGTTCCACTTTAGTATCCGATTATCCTGCTTCACTTGGCTTATATATGCTAGCCTGCAGCGATCGTGGCGGCTTGTAACAAGGCAGTGGACTTGACTCAAGTATAGGGCTGACGCGCTGGAGTTTTGAGTACTGTGGCGGAGCCTGGTGGCGTGCGCCGAAGTTGCTTGGGTAGTCAAAAATGGACGCCGACCGGCGAGTTTACGCAGTTCTCAGTTGCTTTAAGCGTTTACTTAATTTTGCGCCTAGTTTTCAGGCTCAAAAAGCGCTTAAAACGTACGCAGGAACTTGTCCGCTATGCCTGCAGAGTCTGACATGTTTGACGAGCGATCCCTGCTTCAACAAACCGTGCCGAAAGGTGGTCTGGGCGACGGCTCTGAGCAGCGCGCGGTCCCGAAGCGCGGTCGCCGCCGTTATTGTTGCGTGTTAATTGCCTCGAACATGGGGGTAAGGATCCTAATGTGCGGTTTTACTGGTTTCCCCTGAAAGCCGTACGAAGTGGAGCGACGGAACCGCTGGATACATGCCGTCCGACGCGTGAAGTACGCGAGCAAAACGTGGTTTGCAACGTAACGTGCTGATTACTTTTCGTACGCGCGTGCACGCGTTTATATATGTATATATTCCCTGTGTGCAGTCCAGACGGCACGCCGTGGCTGCCGACGGCGATCACGAGGATAGCCGGCATTTCGTGCGAAACGAGAAAAACGATGCCATGAGTCACCCTGCGTATGTGCCTACGATTTTTCCGGCAGCGTACAGGCGGCTGCTTCCAGCGGCCGGCTGTAAACATTGCGCGCCGTCGCTTCTCGACCGCCACCGCACGCTGACAGAACTTGACGAATTCCCTAGAAGCAAATGTTGAAAATTACGACCGTGCATGGGGAAAAAGTGTGTTTGCGACTGAATGCGGCAGAAAACGGCACACGACGCGAATGCGCTCATTCGGGCCGCCGACGGCTAGCCTTCGTCACTGGACCTTTCTTGCAGGGGCGTAGCCAGGGGGGGTGGGGTTCAACCCCCCCCCCCCCGAAATTTTTCAGTTTTGCTTGCGTATATATACAGGCGCACATACAAACGCACGCACGAACATATATAAAGTATGGTTGAACCCCCCCCCCCCGAAAAAAAATTTCTGGCTACGCCCCTGCTTTCTTGATTCCGTTTCGTCGTGTAATGCAAATCATGTCGGCTTTCTTAACAGCAATCTTTTCGTTTATGCACTGTCGTTAATCGCGCGAGCATGCCTCGTAAAACTTAACTCGAGTTCAACGTCGTATGAGATTCGCTGCACTTGCGAGTTGCAGCGCGCCGAAATGGTTCCTTCAATCTCCTGCACGTCGTAAACATACTTGACGATGACGAGCTTCTTGCGGTTACCCAGATTGCTTGACCTGAAGAACTCAGCCACGCCAGAAACTGGCCGAGATCCAAAGCGCAGCACAACCGACAGCGGCGGCTCCATTGCGCATCTGAGCTTAGTGCTGCATGCGGCCGCCAGTCTGACTACTCGAAACCAAAGAACTTGTCGTAGGGGGCGCTTTTTAGCACCGTTTTCGCAGCGCCGCCTGGGCAGCCAGTCAGGCCTACACATTGAGAAGCCCAGCTTTCAAGTTTGCCCCGTTACTTGATCCACCTCACCAGGGAGATGATCAGCGTCCACGGTTTTCTGGACTAAGAAGGCTGCCTACCTGCAAAGGATTGTGTCTGTTCCTAATAATGTTTATTTCTCTCTCTACCTCTTTGTCAGCAACGATGAGTTCAGAGAGAGCTGCACACGCGCAAAAAGAGCTCAACATCATTATAACACAACTTAAAGTACCTATTATAAGCATATCAATCCATCTCGCCCGCTGCTATAAGCAGCCGCTCCCAATGTAATTGGCGGGCAGCCTTCTTAAATTAAGTTCAGAAAGAGACACTGTCTGGCTATTCTGAAAAAAAAGAGTATTGTTCAGCACAGTAATGTGCTGCTTATTGTTCAACTTCATTTTAACGCCGCGAGTTTTCGCATACCTTGTGACGTCGCGTAACAAATGGTGGCGGTTTTATGGCACACTGAAAATTTTTGACGAATAGCGAAGAATCAATAGCTAATAAAAACGCCATATTTAAAATAGCTCTTATTGTTATTATTTTACGCATTCATGCGTACGTGGTAATTACGCGGTGGATCACTCACCCCCACATTTGTTGCGTCGTTTTACGAGCTGGTGCTGTGAGCATGACCAGAATTCGATCAATCGTTAACAGCTAACGATCTATACGGAAGGAAACAATGCGGGGTAGTTTAACGTTATAATCGCCCACATTTTTTCAAGAAAATTTGAGCTACACAGTTTACGTAGGCTATTTACTGAGGAACCGGAGGGAGGAGTAAAGGGCCACTTCCCGCTTTTTCGTTCAACCACCACCCAAGCTGTGGAAAAGTAGGAGGGCAAGAAACGACACCTATTATATCAATTCGTAATCACTTATAATCTTATAACTATAGACAGACAGCTCAATGTGGTTTGCTTAAGTATTAATCGAATGAACTCTGTCTTCTTCTGAAGAAAGACTTCATATTAGAGGGCTCTAACAGTAACGAAATTGACACTTGGCTTATCCTGCAGACTTCTGCGAAGTACCTTGCTTTGTCAGCCCCATGTTTTGTTTAATAAGTGAGAATTTAAGGTACTAGAGTCATAGCAGGTTCTTCATACTCATCGTATCTGCATCAGCAAACCCCCAGTCTTAGTTTGGCGTTGTAATGTTCAGATTTGCAATGTTCAAATTTGGGTGTACTTTTTAAATTTCACGTCAATATTTCCAAAACGTTAATAACACTGCTGTGTTGTTGCGGTATAGGTCGGGCCCAGCGTGCAAATCTGTTTGTACAGAAGATTCTTCCTTGACTTGAAACAAGCAGTTTTGAAAGCAAGTCCTCTGATTAGCTCTATGAATGTACAAAATCCACTCAAATAATATATATATATATATATATATATATATATATATATATGTGGTGTGTGTGTGTGTGTGTGTGTGTGTGTGTGGTGTGTGTGGTGTGTGTGTGTGTGTGTGTGTGGTGTGTGTGTGTGTGTGTGTGTGCGTGTGTGGGTGTGTGTGTGTGTGTGCGTGCGGGCCCCCCCCCCCCCGGCTACGCCACTGCGGCGGACAGAGTAAGCGACACCAGCCCCCCCCCCCCCACTCGCGATCGAGTTGGTACGCCACTGCCCTCTCATTAATGCTATAGTATTCCTCTATATTGCCAGCTATATATTTATAAATAAGAAACCCCACCCCTACTTCTCTTCTGTCAGCTAAGCCACGATAGCATAGAGCATAGAACGTGTCCGTTCATAACCACTGTATAAGCTTCCTGTGGCCTCCTAACCTCACTCGCCGCCATGGCTGCCACTGGCGCTGACTGACACTCCTAAGTTTCAATCCACATATATACCCTATAAAGTGGACGGGAGATGACCGCCGCCGTAGCTCAGTGGTAGAGCATTGGACGCGTTATTCGAAGGTTCCAGGTTCGGTCCCTGCCGGCGGCAAGCTATCTTTTCGTCCACTGTACTTTCTTCACATTTATATTCTAATTACTACAAATAACACCCCCTATACTTTCCTTGGCATTGCTGTCTGTTAGTTCTAATTAATATTGTGCTCAGAAAAAAGAACGAGCCCTTAAAAGTAATCTTCTTTCCTTCATTCATAGCGAGGGGCTCGTTCTGGCAGACATGATGCCTTCAGGTAGTTATGCGAGGGATTATTGGTCACTGCCTGCTCGCAAGTAGATCACGTGCTACCTGACGCCAAAAAAAAAAAAAAAAAAAAAAAAGGCCGAAAAAAAAGAGTGTTCGCACACTCGCGCGCCATGGCTCCGACTGGCGCTGGCTGACACTCTTAGTTTCAATCCACATATATACCCTATAAAGTGAC
>NC_051185.1:110448408-110597982 GCF_013339695.2 Rhipicephalus sanguineus | reverse complement strand
TCATGCGCTTATGGGCTTCCTTGGCAACTAATACAAGTGCACTTGTGAGGAACCCACTATGCTATAAATCATCGTAATTTTTTAGAAGAAGGAAAGCAGGCATTATGCCATTTTTCGTCATTCTACGGAGAGCCGTGGTACCTGCTAAACGCATGTAAGGCATTATGCGCACTTTGTTGATGCTGTGCCTGAAGACGATGAAGCATTATGGTGGAGCCCTTTGTAATGGGTTGGAAGCATTGAACAACCTTCTCGTTGCGCAATTCGCATTGTGTGACGCCTGATTACAAAATTCGCGTTGTGCGACGCTTGATGTTTATTTTACTCTTCTACCACGCTATATTGCATATGCTAATGTGGTTCCTTCCCGACATGAAGCCTGTGTAGGACCTTTTTGCAAAGCAGTTTCAAGCACCGGCATGGCTCAAACTATTTACATACTCACCAAAAAAAAAAAAAAACAAGGATAGAGCTATACAATTAGAAAGTGCAACTGTGAACCGTCAGCACTGAGCTGGCTACAATCAAAACTTTGGCATGCGCAACAATAGTTCCACTCGTGAAATCCACTCAGGTACATCCTCCTGCCCTTTCAGCACTTCAAGAAAACGGCACACTGATTCGCAGAAATATTCCCGTACAGATCTCACTTGTACATCCGCATTGCCAAAGGCAGTTCGAGTTTGCCATATACTATGCAGGCCCAGGAGCCATGACTAGATCAAAAGGTACTCCTGATTTGCAAGGCAATAAAGAAGAAAAAAACCGGCATGGCTCAGAGGTTGAACACTGGGCTCCCACGCAGAGGGCCCGGGTTCGAACCTCGTTCCATCCTGGAATTTATTTCTTATTTCGTTTTTTTTTTTCTTATTTCGAGCGATAGTGGTTACGGACACCGGCGGCGGCAGCGGCGGCGGTGGACAACTACGGCGCCAAAAACGGCCGGTGAAATGATCTCATAACAGCTTTCGCTGTAAAAATCACTACACATAGAAATGAATGGGACAGGATGACGCGCTACTAGCAGCTGAAGTTTAATCGAAACCACAGAAAGATATAAACACACAACTGGTTTTATAAACGTTGATAAACACGCAGTACGAAAAAATTACAACAATTAATCATCACACATCCACAGAAAGAGCACGAACATTAATAAAAAAGCCAAGCACGTGCTAAACTTCAGTTGTTAGCAGAGCGTCGTCCTGCCCCCTTCGCTTCTATGTGTTGTAGTTTTGTTTTCGCGTTTTGTTTAACAGAAGTTGGATGGCATCTCTCTCTCTCTCTAACCCGTCAAAGACGATAAAATGCTTGTAACCTTCACTTTACAAAAAGGTTTCAACCGCACTGTCTGCCAGCTCAATAATATAGAAAGCGCCGAAACAAAAGAGGTAAAAAGAAGCTTGGTGCGTGAAACGCATTCTTATACCTCTGTCACACGGCCACCACCGATCTCCATTTCACTCCGTTCGTCGTTTAACTCCCTGATGAAGCCTTACGAGAATGGAGTTGTGGCCGTGCTACACGGCTCGGTACAAGCTTTCGACGGTGGCCGCATGGGGCAGAAACAGCGCTGCTGCGCTCGTCGAAACGTCAAATTTTTTGCCTGTGCAGTCGCCTTTAAAGCAACAAAAACGTGTTTTTGTGTGTTGATGAAGTGCTCGGAATCACCATTGCTGTCATAGTGCTTGTGCGTGCGCCTCACACGTGCAGAAACAAATATGGCGCGACGCTTCACACCGGCGGCTTGGCGAGGCGTTGGTGTGGAGAGTACAAGCGCTGATGTTAGAAAAAAATACAACTAAAACTTACACTACGGGACGTGAAATGCTGCGCAAAAAAGAGCATAGTTTTTAAAATTATAATTGAGCTCATTAGGACGATTTTTCTAGAGCGGTTTTCAGCGTAGCAGTAGCTGGCTGGAACGAGAGTACTCCATCGAGCCGAAATGGGCATAACCGAACTCCCTCCACCAAAAGCTCCATTTAACTTCCTCAGCGAAATGGTGACCGTGTGACATGAACTCCATCTTCCTCGAGGAAAAGACGAGGGAGTCAAACGGAGTTCACGGGTGCCCGTGTGACAGGGGTATTAAGCTCCTTGGATAGCATGAGTCACCATTGATTCAGTGGGTTCTTATCTCCATGAGGACTGACAGCAAAGATAGAAAGGTACATCACGCCTGATTTTTTAGATGCGAAGCAGCTCTTTGACTAGTTTGTGTAACGCTGTCACTCCGTCCGCACAAACGCGAGGCAACACGCTTCCCTCGGCGCAGGTGTTGGAGCGGTGCCAAGTAGGTCACGCCGCAGCTGGGCTTGGATGTCACGCTCCCCTCGCACGCTTCCCTCGCAGGTGTGCGCGTACGTCACTCTCTCCCTCACCCGCCGGAGCGCCCGCAGCTGCCGGCTCCAACAGGATGTTGCTCCAACCCTCCAACGCCCGCTCGCCTCCCGTGTCTGCGTTTCAAACAAACGTTTACACCAGCAAACGCTACACCGAGTTTCGCTTCAAACGAATCTTCCAGCGCTCACCGCAGCACCCGCGTTAGCGCCGTTCAACTCGTGACGCCACCCGTGCGCAACGCTGCTGCTTCGCATCCCATCAGGGTTCCCTTCAGGGAGATGGTCCAATTTTTTTTTTGCTACTGCTAGGCCTACAAGAGAATTTTAAGACCTCAAGAGGTATACTTTGGGCATTTACATGCGGAATCCCGTATTTCATGCAAAAATAAAAATATGGTAACACCAACAGCAGAAATCACTCATCTTCAAATGATTCCATGAATGACCCATGGCGTCCATAAGCAGTCCCCGCTTTTGTGCAGAACAACAGATGTATAATGGCGTGATTACGATCAATTTACAGCACACAAGTGTTGAAGCCACACGTCCCTACGCCAAGTCTCTTAATTAGAACTGACGCCAATAGGAAACCCAAGCTCAAGTTTGGGTGCGACGCTCACGTGGCTGAGCTATGCGTTACTGGCGGCAGACGCTGCCCGCGAAGGGAGTTTGTCACCGGATTTACCAGCGGCGGCGGCAAGGACACGTGCGCGCATGGACTCCTTATTCGGCCCAGAGCACTGCTAGTCAGCAATAGTTACATTGTGACGCACCACAGATGCAATCCGAGAGCTCTGCGCGTGCGCGGCAGTGTTGTGGCCGTGGATGCCCCCACTTGCGATAAGAGCAGTGGCGCCGCTCGACGTTGCTTTGAAAGACTGTATCTTCGGGCTTTTTAAGTACCGGCGCAGCGTAGCCGACAGTTATTATGAAGACTGGTACACACATCTAAATCGCAAAATAAGCGTGGTTGAAGGTCCGAACATTTTTTTCCCTTTTTTCATAAATGTTGACATTGCTAAATATCTTCTATGCGCTATCTTCTGCTGAGAATTTCGCATATCATCTTCAATTGAAGAAGGAAACCGCCAAGCCAAAACGGAAAAACAATCTGTGGAAAGAAAAATAACGTTTCGGAACAATCGCGGGAGCCTTGTTGAAAATAAAATTTAAAATATCCAACATTCTCGCTTTTCCTAGTTTTTTTTTACGGAATGCCATTATTTAGGGAAAACATAATTGCATTGAAATTTGGATTAAGCATACAACTAAGGTTAACAGTTGATTTGAAATGCGCCGCAACATTCCAGATAAGGTCCTGTTACCGGAAATTTCATTCATTCAAGTACTGCGCTATCAGTGTTCGATTATTATGGAAGATGTGTTTTAACGCAAGTATATTTTTATGGGAACCTAATGCGGCTAATAAATGATTTATATGTAGTACGTGACTACTGGAAATTGAAGTCAGGGGTGAAGAAATGCGGAAAAAGCAGCATGTTTCTCCATTCTTTCTTGCTGGTACGCATTTGTGGAAATAAGGAGGTCTATCCACCCCCCCCCCCCCCCACTTTCCCTGTACTTCTCGTGACTCAATGCCCAGGTTGTCTTGCTCGTGCGCTCATCTGTCACTGCATTGTTACATTTTTTACCGGCATTACAAAATCACCTGTTTTTCCAGGGATTGTTGAAAGAACTGGAGGCATGAAAAGCGTTTTCGAGTACCCGGAACGACAACCTTGTGCACAGAACAAAAGGGTGTGTGGGTGAGTAAAGCTGACAGTGGTTTTCCTTTCTCGGCCTTATTCTTTTATTCGAGAAACGGTGTGCTATGGCAAATTTTTAAAATGGGAAGTTGAGAGGGAGAGAGGGTTGAATAACGGCGAAGGGTGGAGAGATAACCTGCGTGACTCAACAAGATGCCAGGCACCAGACACCTGGATGTGTCACACACCCAGGTGTCTCGTGGGAGCCGTGTTTCAAAATATGTATACAAACAACAACGATGAAACACAGAGCAACCACGAAATGTAGTTAGCAAACTGTCACTCACCAGGTTGCAGACATGTCACGAAAAAGCAATTTTGTTGGGAGGGGCTAACGAACATAGCCCGTTAAAAGAGAAGATTGCAGCGCGCCAAAGCAAAGACGGCAGCATGTTTAAAAGTGCCGTTTTCTAGAAGCTAAAACTCTCACTATTGTTATCTTGCTTTCGTAAAGCTGAATACTTTATTTATTAGCATCGCATGTTCCCAAAGGCGTTCTTCGCATAAAAAATACACGTGACCGGTCATCTGTACCAACCACTGACTTTAACAGCGCAAATTCCCTCTTTTATTCACGACAGAATTTCTGTTACAATCATTAAGAAATAATCTTTATACGACCATCTAAAATTTCTGTAAAAATATTTCGAATTTTGCATAGTATTTCGAATTTTGCATAGTTGTACTACCCTGAAACGTACGTAACTGTCAGGGTTGCCAATGGTGGCTACTTTTCGCCAAATTGGCGAATTTGAGAGACCCGTGGCGACCTAAAATTATGAATGGCGACTTGGCGAATTTTTGGCGATTTTCGGCTTAGGTCTCCACTGAGTTATGCATCCTAAGATTAGTGTCTTCCCAATGAATGAGCGGCAACCTTCTCTGTATTTTTCTTGGTTTTAAACCCACGAGTAGAATGTGCACATTACGCGTCATTCGGTTTGTCCGTCCTGTAACTCCTGTGCATCTCCTCAATTCGTCTAGATGCAGGAGGTACTGGAACGTCCCCCGGCGACATTTTAGCAAAATGTAAGTCAGCGGACTGCCTTGAAAACCGCAAGGCGGCAGTGTCTATAAGTTTATGGTTTAGGTGTTTTAAGCTTCTCTAAAGTTTCGCTTCTGAAGGGGCTAGACGATGGGTTGGCCACGTGTTCCGACCAATTGTTCCGCCAAGCTCCAAATGTTCTGAATCGCTTGGCGACTTATTCACTGTTGCGGTACCCCCAATTCAGCTCGCAAAGACTGCTTTGGAATAGCGAAGAGAGGCGGATACACGGCTATTTGTGCAATAAAGAATATTTATTGAGGCATTTTCCACTGTTCTCGGTGAGCATGTGCAATGAAAACAATTGCTATATAACAGTTTACATTGTCAACCTGATCATTAATAACGCGTCGGATTGACGCGTGTAGATATAGGCGACTATAAGAAAGGGTCGGTGGCGTCCGGTATCATATTAGTTCACAATGAAAAGGTGTAAGACTGCTGTAAGAATTCTGTCGTGTTACCTTCAATAAACCTTTTAATCCTTTTATTTATATAAGGGTACGTAAAGCTGTCTACAAAGAACGCTTTCATGGTTTTCGCCCAGGGTTTACCACACTTTTACCTTTGAAACGAGCGGACAGGGATGGAATGATATCATGAGCGTTTCATTCATTCACCCTCGCGCCACCACGCACATCTTGCGGCTAGTCGGAGAAGCAGCACTATGCACTCACATGGTGAAGCGGGCGATACGACTGGCATCGAGAAACGTCAATATAATTTCAGGGTCTTGGATGGTACTGTATTCTACGGGGCTAGACGTGAGTGGAAATTTTTATTACTAGGTTTGCCACACATATCTAGAATGGCGACTTTTTTGGCGAAATTTGTAAAAAAATGGCGACTTTTGGCGACTTTTTGCTCGTCGTTTGGCGACATTTACTCGAAAGTCAGTGGCAACCCTGGTAACTGTGGCGATTGTCTGGGGCATCGTGCAAAAATTAGATTTTTTAACCTCAGCAAACTGTGAAATCCGTAAAGGAGAATATTATGAGGACAACACCGGAGCGTGATCGCCAGTAGCGCACTCAGCCAATGTAAAAATTGGGTGGCCCTGAAAAGGGCCTTTTCAGATGCGCTAAGGTACAGCGGAGTTCAGCAGTGACGTTTCGCGACGCGCGCACAGGCTTTCAGGAAACCGTCGTACGAAATACAGCCGTAATGGTAATATGTCACGCGCACACGTGTCTGGTATTCCCCTCCGACTGTGAACCCACAGGTTTCCAGAGCTGCCTGTAAATCGCTGTCCCTGATCCACCCGTCTCCATCCTCGTCATATTCCGTGAACACGGCCGCCCCGTACTCTACGGCCTCGCAGGCCATGTCCAGAATCTCGGTGCATTCCGTGAAACCACGGCTCAGGCAGGCCTCCAGCAGGAACGCCGCTGTCAGTGGCACGATCATTGGCTGCAGTTGCCGTTGGCGAAGCCGGAGAAGCAGCTCGTTGACAAGGCGAGAAACCATGCTGCACTCCTTGAGAAGTAGCAAATCGAGTGACAATCCGGCAAGTCGTCGTGTTTTTATACACCCGCCCTCGGTGTTGAGCACGCCTCACAATGGCTTTGGTATTCTAAACTTCTACCTCCCCCTTTCCCCTTCAACTTCTCACCGTTCACCCTCTCCCCCTTGCGTCTCGTGCCTTTCTATCTTTCCCGCAAACCGAGTTTGTACAAACCGGTTATAAGCTGAGTTAAAATTTTCAAAATAACGTGTTCATTGCTGCCGCCTAAAAATAAAAAATCAGCGCAAACTATTTCCTCCAATCCAGGAAGTAACACTACGCGAACGTTTGGGCATCGATATTCCGAACCGCGTGGAGGTTGAAGTGCGCTACGAAGAATATCTAAATGATGAAGGCCAAAATTTCCTTGGCATGCACTTCTACACTGTAACCGCTTTGCGCCCTGAGAGGTGGCATCAATTTGTTATTTATTTTTATTTATTTATTTATTTATTTATTTATTTATTTATTTATTTATTTATTTATTTATTTATCTATTTATTTATTTGGAATACTGCAAACCTAGAGATTGGCTCAAGCAGGATGGGCGTTACATACAATGCAAAAGTGAATATACAAACAACGCAAAAAATGAACACAGGCAACAACATAAAAAGAGTGAAAATCGTTTTACAGGTATAGGGCCATGAAACAGAACAAGAAAAAACCCCACATGATAGGAACAAGATAAGTAGGAACTAAGAACTCCATATATTCAAAACATGACTGCATCATTATTTTGCAATGATTATTTTGCAAATAATTATCGATTACCATAGTATCGGAGGTCGACCATCATCAAAATGTCAACTAAACTTAATGGTTATACACATCCTAATCGCATGGCCCCACACTGCTACGCAGAGAAAATATTACTTTGGCCAGCTGCAACACACGCATATCATGGGCATATCATAACATGTGCAAGGCGTGATGAGGAAGACTGTATACAATCTGCATTGCCTAAAGCTTGGCTGGTTCCCTCTCTCCAGACAACATGACGGCAAAAAGGACAGTTCGAAAGTATGACATTCCGAAAATAAAAGTGCAAATTCAGACTCCCGAGTTCTTCTACCGGCGCGTGGCGGACAACGTAGGGGGGGGGGGGGGGGGGGCACAGACCCACAGTTTCGATTTCAACGAGAAAGACGAGTGTACTTAGTGGGTGCCTCAGTGACGAGCTTCAGCGAGTCACTTGTCTTAAACTCAAAACGGCGATACAGGCGGGTGAGTCGCGGTCATCTAAGTATTTTAAATTAATACTTGACAGCGTTTAGTTGAATGTAGTTTTATAAAAATTAGGGGTAATATAATATCACGAAGTTTGATGTTGTATTTCCAGCTTAAGGGGATGCCTTTCCTTCGTATGTTCCGCGCTTCTTTCATGGTTGACCCTCTCTCGCTCGTTCATTACACCTTCAGTGAACAAAGGCCACCAGAATATTTGTCTTTAGGGAAACAAGAGAATACAGTTTGGCGTGTCAGTATTAGTGGCTTGATGCTAGAAAAGATGCTTGCCTCTGCAACTCGTAATTAAGCAGCAGGCGGCGATGTTGCCAGTAAGGTGAAAGGTATTAAACCAAAAAAAAAAAAAACGGAAAGGAGAGGTCACCTCGTGAGGCAATGAGTGTCGGAACGGGCAGCACTAGCCGGCGTTCCTTTTAAAGACGATAGTCTTCCTTGGGATACTTAAACGGAGAAATTTTGGACTGTCTTTCTGTCTGTCTTTCTGTTTGTCGGCACGTCACTCGATTCAGCCACTCGGCCAAAGTTGAACCACTTGCCCATGGGCCAGCCATCTTGAACTGGTACGGCTGTTCATACTTGTGAACGTTGTCGATCAAAAAGTAAATATCACGCATATCTGAGGCGCAACATCACTAGGTAAGTATTAGATGGTGTGTTCCTTTAATAGAAAATGCATACATACGTAATTCCAAAGACCCTACTTTCTTTAGCTGCGCTGAAAATGCGACTGCGCTGAAACTTGCCTTCCTCCGTGCCCTCTCCACGAGCTCATTGTTGTGTTTCGGTTTCGGTTATGTATTGCACTGTACGAATGCCACGGGGCGCCGCTCTGGCATTCCTGTTTTACGCAGGCGACGTGTAAATAAAAGAGTGTGTGAAGAGTACTCGTTGAGTGCAGACGTTTCTTCTGCTTCAGCGCATCGTGCCAAACCGCGTGTTCGGGCTGTTTGGCGTCCCCACCGGTCGCGTTGGTCACCGTCGGTCTTCGCCTGCTGCTGCGCCGGGACTACCAGCCCGCTACACAGCACTCATGTTTCCCGACGTATTGACAGATGGCGTCCATATCTCACGCAGCGCCTCTTCTATCGTCTTTAGACGACATTTGCAGCGAAGTATGCAGATATGCAGCCAATTTTTTACGAACTAGAAGAACCATTACATCGCACATTATTGTCAGCCGCTCTGACCATTGGATACCTATCTGCATCCCTATCTGTCAGCCAAATTAGGTACAGTTATCTGAAAAAATTCGAAGAGCCTGTGTTGTGAGGCGCGGGGGAGAGAAGACAATGGAAAGCAGTATACTGTTCCGATAATTGTTTAAAATGTAGATTAGATAGCGAATGACGTTGGGGAAATCTAACAGAGCCGGACAACTCAGGGGAAATCGCTGCGACCCTTTTTTAGAACGGCGAAAAAGACATCGCGAGAACAGCAAAAAAAAGGGACAGACTGGAGAAAAAGCGCTGATTTGAAACCGTTGGTACTCAGTGCCTTTTCTATTGTCGTTTTTTTTTCTACATTCGCGCCCTGCGTTATTCGCCACCGTGAACCGAAAGGAACTCGCACAAGCTTCTACTCTTGCAGGCACCCTTTCTTAGAAGTTAAATGCCATCTCTGTCTCTCTTAACCCGCCAACGACGATAATATGCTTCTAGTGTTCTCTTGCCAAAGGTGTTTAAACCGGACTGTCTTCAATCTCAGTAATGCATAAAGGTTGCAACAAAAAGCGTGGCGTGTGCGCGACGCATTCTCAAGCCACCCAGAATGGCATGAGTCACCTCTCGTTCAGTGTTTTCTGATCTATTATCTATTATAGGAAGGAACAACACAGCAGTTTTTTTTTTCTTGGTTGGTTTCCCTTACAAAAATTTGTACCAACCGTCAATAGACAATTTATTGGGAAAAGTCGATAGAACCTACCAACGGTATATTGAAAGTCGTTAGACCGTCCTATATACCAGCAACCAACATTCCGTCGACTATTGGCCACCGATAACCAATAGAATTTCCTTAATAACTTTCAATAGACGCTAAAGGAACGTTCAATTGAAAGTTGTTTGACCGTTTTTAAACATCTTATATACCAGCAACCAACATTTAGTCGACTATTGGCCTCCGATAACCAATTGAAATTTCCTTTATAACTTTCAATAGACGCTAACGGAACGTTAAATTGAAAATTGCACTGTTTTAAGCGTCCCTAAATACCTGTTACCAATGTTTCTTTGACTATTGGTCATTGAAGCTTGGTTGATGCATCTTGCCTAATAGAGATTACTCTTACTTTAGGAGAGCGGGCCGAATGTAAATGCAGGCCCTTCTGTGCTACATGCCCTAGTCACCCTAGCTTGCGTTACAGAAGGGCCTACACTTACACACGGCCATCGTCCCAAAGTGGGATGGTCTCAAGCAGGAAATATAGCTGTAATAAATGTTGCTGTAATGTGCAATAAAGCTTTTCATAATGTAGTTCTTCAACACACCACATGCTTAAAATTGTGTTAAGTACACCAAGTTTACTGTAAACATTAAATTATATGTAAAGTCCACAATGTTCACAGAGGAAATATTTTGACAGTGTGCCAGCACATCTGAGTAAACATTAACTATAGTGATGCCTGAAGTTAGCGACTGAAGTTCTGACGCATGTTAGCAAAGGTCCTGTCCAACTGACCAAAATAAGTGAACACAACTTTCAAACAATGATGTTTATTTTTTAGCACAACACGTGTTTACATCTATAAATATTAGTGTCTTGATAGAGCACAGAACTTCGAAAAAGGTACTTAATATGTAAACTGCCTACAGCGTGGCAAAACGACAATACTACTAAGGAAAAGATCACTTGCATAATAAAAATTACTTGTAAGATAATCAGGTGTATATATACGAGGGAAGTCAAAAAGTAAAGCGACTTTTGCTATCTCTCCCACTAGGGTTTGTTAACACTGCTACACTCGGCGACAACTTTTCTTGACAGCACTGTGGAAGCCACAGAACCGAAACGCAATGCCTGCTACTGCGCTAAAAAATAGTACTTTAGTTTGCTGATAATTTTCTCATTTGCCTTGCTGAAATAAATGCTGCTTTATTTATTATGAGACTGAAACAGTGGCGGAAAGTCATAGGTAAAATACAGTTATTGCTCACTTTGCAGATGTCGTCCAGTTCTTTCCATTCATAGACAGCACCACCTTTTCAGCATGCCCGTTTTCCGAAGTAAACAAGGTGTCCATGACGTAGTGAGTCAGTGTGCAGCCGCAAACGCATTGTTTAGTTCTCCAAGAAAAATATACTCGTAATATAACACTACAACGTACACTGAACAATCAAAATCTCTCCCCCATTCACATTTCTCCTGTATATTTTTTTTTAAACGCGTGAATGATGCGAGCAAGCAAAACCGAAATCAGCCGCAAGCTGCTGTACTACTTGCAGAGCCACCACGAATGTGCGGAAGCCCCGGCTCCGTAGCCTTGGCTCCACTGTCAAGATAAGTTGTCGCCGAGTATAGTATCCAGCACTGTATTAGTGTCTGAAACACTTCTCTGGAATGTGTCACTCTTTTTCCTGCTTTAGTCAGTGTAGCAGACCGTTAAACATGGCTGCCCCATTGTCAATCTTCACGAGGGAGGAAATGAGGGCAGTGATTTGCTTTTCGCTGCGGAAGGTGATAAACCTGCAGAAATTATTCGTCGAATGCAAGCACATAATAGTGACATTTGTTTATCACGAAGCAAGATCTCCAAATCGATAGTGCATGTCGAACATGGACTAACTATGTGACATGCAAAGATCGAGCAGGCCATCGACATTTGAGGGTATCATGATGGAAAACAGACAAATCACAGCAGACGAAATTGCCAATACTTTACATATCAGTTTTGGTTCAGCGTATTCCATCGTACAAAACAGGCTAAATTCTTCTAAAGTGTGTGCAAGGTGGGTCCCAAATGAATTATCAGCACATCATAAGGCACCAAAGTTTTGACATCTCTCTCGTAAACATTGACCCGTTATTGTAGTGAGGGAGATGGGATTTTTTTTAGAGCAAATTGCTGCTGTATATGAAACTTGGATATATCATCACAAACCTGAAGGTAAAGCTGCGAGCATAATTCAGAAACACTCATCACCAGAATTTAAGGAATTTGAACGTCAACCATGAGCTCATAAGATTATGCTAACACTATTCTGGAACAAGGACGGTGTCGTAGCCATTCATTTCACCCCAAGAGGCGAAACTGTGAACAGTGTGAACTAATGTGATGTGTTGCAAACGAAACTGAAACCTCCAATCAGATCCAAATGTCATGGAAAACTGCGAAAAGGTGTCATCCTGCAGCAAGATAATGCTCGGCCACATTCTGCCAAGCGGACTGCCAAAACAATAAAGAAGTTGGGTTTTGGATGGCTGGGACACCCACTACACAGTTCAAACCTGGCTCCAAGCGATTTTCATATGTTTGGACCATTGAAAGAAGCACTCGGGGGAAGAAGATTCGCTATTGACGTAGAAGTCATGATGCTGTGCAAAAATGGTTACAGGTGCAACCCAAAATCTTTTTTCGGACAGAATCAAGAAACTTGTGAAATGTTACACAGAATGCGTTGAAGTGCAGGCAGGTAATGTAGAAAAAATAGAGAGTTTTAGCACTGGGGACCCCAAGCCACCTGCGTACGCACGCTCTTGCGTTCCTTTGTACTCTCAGCCGCATCCACCGAGAATACAAAAGAGCGCAAGGCCCGCGCGCCCCCAAGCCCGCGGGAACCCAGCACTAAAACTCTCTAATAATGTATGCTTCAGTTTTCTATCATTAGAATAAGTGTACTGCTTCTCAAATGTGCCTTTACTTCTTGACTTCCTCTCATACATAGTAGTTAACAAGTAAACTATCTGGAACCATAAAAATTAACATTAGAGGCATCAGAAGTTATAAAGCATATTGACGCTGTTGACAGTGCACATACACAACTGAAAAAAAGGAAAGGAAAGAGAGTGTGATAACATTTGTAAAACGTATGTGCTGTAAACACCGCCAAATTGCATGATCACAAACTTGCCCAAGGCTTATTTACAGCTCACTCTATGTAACTGTGTATAAACTTGCGCATTACAAAATCACAAAATTTGACAAGGTAATGTAATTGGTGTTAGATTAACTTAACGTGATTGTTCATACACTTGCACATTACAAGATCACAGCTCTTCACTGCTGGTTGCACAATCCATCTTCAGCTGCCCAGGCGACTCTGGTTCCTTCGACAGAAGTGGGGCCACGGTGTTCCTTCTCTACAGTAGATTCATGCCCGGAAGCCTAAAACAAAAACAGGAGTAATGACCAAAAGTTTCCCAAGAAAAAGTAACATACAGTATGCTCCCGTCATGCTGTAATTTTCTTAGTTGTGTGTGGATATAAATGCAGTGCACGGCCAACATATTCAATAAAATCTGACTCCACACAATGATAAATGAAAAAAGGGCATGCTGAAGAATAAATGCAACAAAAAGTGTATTGTGGCAGAACTTTTTATGCATTTGATATCAAAGATCTGAACTTTACCCTTTTTAGCTCGCTCATGCGCTAACGCAAAGCTACAGCTCTTAAGCAAAGATGCCCCCTGTGAGCTGTACGCGTTGACCATGTGTAATTAAAAGTTAAATTCTGTTCTTGCGGCCAAACGTGTGCATGAGTGCATCCACACAGGGACATTTGTATTTCTGTAGATATACTATGATACTCATACGATGTGTTTCTTAAAGGGAATGCAATGCAATATGCATCATATGAAAATTTTATTATTGCACAAAAGCACAATACCCACTGCACATACATGACGGTATGCACATTCATCATGCATCCATTGCAGGTAACATCTAAAATTAAATTACGTGTTAACTTGCGAATACAACTAATGTAGCTTTTTCAGGCTGCTCACAATGGGATGATTATATAATGTCAGAAATTCAGTTCGCTAAATGACTATTGTGTACTGCCAAATAGTGGTCATTAGTTTCCATGATTCTGGTTGGCTAAAAAAGCCAATACTCCTCACCAAAGCAGCACAGGCCGTGTGGGGGAAAAAAGGTGGAAATGCTAAGACTTACAAGGCATCAATCCTGAACCACATAATATCACAATAAAGCACGCAGCTTTAGCAACCGCCGGCACCCAGAATCCTGGAAGCTACTGACCGCAATTTAGCAATACACAATAAGCATTCGGTGAACTGGTGTTTGAAGTTGTATAATTGTTCCAATGCCAACAGCTTGAAAAAAGGCAGTCTAGATCTGTTGTGTGCTCACATAAATACACTGTCTAATTTTACATTTGAGCAGCAACACATACATGACTTATGCATGTGTACCATGAAGTATGCATAACTTTATTGAGTTTTCACCAATAAATAAAATATTCATATGCTGCACATACCACAGATCCCTTTAACATCTGTAGAGTATGCCTAGAAAATTTGCTATATCAGATAGACCGTTAGCCTTGTCATCATCAGAAAATGTCATTGGAGGTGGTGCTGCAAACTGTGTTTTATGATGTTCGTACACGTAAAGGTATTTAGCGAAGTTTTTACGCCAAAGCGGGGCGACGCGCATACAATTCTTAATAACGAGAACAAAATCATTAAAGCTAAATATGGTGGAAACAAGCAGAATCAAATAAATTGTGCCGAACGCATGCCTTAATGCTCCAACCTAGCGCTTGCACAGTTAAGATACGCTATTCGCCCACACATAGACAAGGATCCGTTCGCCTACAGTTCAAGTTTAACTAACGGCTCAACAGGCACGGGTGCCGGCCGCATCAGGCAACCTATCGTTACCTATGTTGCGGGTGAATTAAAACGTCAGTCCGAATTTAACTAAACTGGCTGTATTAACACCTAAGGGTAAGTGCAAGCACACGCATTAACACGAATATCACGGTAAAGACGTGCCTTTGCGGATGCATAGACATACACACGTTTGGTCACACGCAAGGAAAACATGTCCCTGACGGTAGTCACATAACGATCCTGTAGCTGTTGAAAAGAAGACGCGCAGCGTATGGAACTTTCTTAGACACGTTCACTTTTTTAGCGCTCAAAACGAACAAGGAAGCGTAAAAAAAAACAAAAAAACGCGGACACCGCGTCATTATTTTCCGACCTTGTTCGTTTTTTGCGCTAGAAAATTCACCATGAATTACCAACATGCTCAAGCGTACGCGCTTTAGACACGGTCGACGCTTACACGCAGGCTCCGTCCCCGCCCTACACTTATTAAACCAAAATAGTGACTCATCGCGAGCAGCCACCCCCCCCCCCCCCTTCCAACACCACTGCCGACAGAGGAGCGCGCCACCACAACTCTGTTCAAATCCCCCGCCGAAACACAGCCGCGCATGCGCACACTTTACACTCCAGACAAAAAGAAAAAGTTCGACTTTTTGCTTTGATCCTGATGAAATGATACACACCAACAGGCTCGCTACGTTAACAACCGCTCACTTATCGTCTACTAGTCAAGAAAAACATAGTTAACAGCGTTATTATCCCGCTCACGGTGTAAACAAAGCTCTGACAGCAGCAACGTTCACGTACGTACCTGTTTTCGTTCGGCGACGGCTCAAACGATATGAAGCAGCAGGTCTTCGCTTGAGTCTTCGTAGTAAGCAGCACTGCAGAACCCACAACACGAGCACAGAGCGCAAGCACCATTCACACAAGAGAAAATTCAACTTCAAACTCGGCCCTTTGGGAAGCGGCATGGACGCGACGAGCAACAAACAGGCAAAGGAGTCTTCAGCCCCGCAGACATCAGCGGGTCCGCATTCGTGCACCATTATTTTTTAATCCAAACTAAAAATATTCATTCCTGCTTGTAAATACTTAGAAAAATATTTATGTAAATACAAAATATATTTGATGCGTACAATGTCTCGACTTTTGCAAAAAAAAGAAAAATTGGAATGTATGCGCGCGAAATTTGAAATGTCTGGTGCAGCTACAGGGAACGTTATTTTGAACAAGTGAGCAAGAACGCTAATAATTGCTACAAAACGTATATATCTTGTGAATTAAAGTTATTCAATTGGTGCACACGTATACACGCGAGGTTTTAATGTAATGATTCATAGTCCTTATGTCAAACTAAATAGATACCACATACAACTTTTATTCAGACAGGGGTACGAGAAAAAAAAATACTCGGGGGTCTGAGCACGGTGCATGAAAACTTTACACGTAATTTGTGTGTGTGTGTGTGTGTGTGTGTGTGTGTGTGTGTGTGGTGTGTGTGTGTGTGTGTGTGTGTGGTGTGTGGTGTGTGGGTGGCATGTGTGTGTGTGTGTGTGGTGTGTGTGTGCTGTGTGTGTGTGTGTGGTGTGTGTGTGTGTGTGTGTGTGTGTGTGTGTGTGTGTACGTGTGTGTGCGTGTGTGTGTGTGTCGTGCGCATATATTATGAGACGATATATATATCCGCCACGGTCCAGTGGTTATGGTGCTCGACTGTTGACCCGAAAGTCACGGGATCGAATCCCGGTCGCGGCTGCCGCATGGATCATCTCATTCCTTTTCATTTATTAATACTGTCAGCCCTGTTGTAGGGCTATTACGTACAGGAGTGGAAGGTGCATTGTAATATTTATCATGCACTGAATGTACGTAGATTATGCATTATTATATAGATCCCGGGCATATATACATGCATATATATATACAGGTTATATAAATAAATAGACAATCGCAGACAGAATGTACAATTGATGACAATGAAGTAAGAACATGACCGTCACCAAGGGCGTATACCACAGCTTCTTTTTTTTCAGGGACGGGGGGAGGGTCGAAGACCTTACGTCTGTTTGTATATGAGCGCGTACAAAATGCAAAATGTAAACGTTGCAGTGCGTGGGCAGTGGCGTAGGCAGAAATTTGTTTTTTTTTTTTTGGGGGGGGGGGGGGGGGGGGGGGTACGCCCTTGATCCGACATTGAGTCCGGGCAGGTAGGTGTGGTCAAGTGTCATTTTGTGAGCTGTATCCCATCGAAGAAAAAAAATGTCGAAGGGGGGGGGGAGGCACGGGCCCGATGTGCCACCCCCTGGCTGCGCCACTGGCGTGGGGGCCCGGTGGGGGAGGCGCGTACACACATGGAAAATGTAAAACTTGCAATGCTTGAGGGGGGGGGGGGGGCGGTTGAAACCCCCAGCACACCTCCCAGGGCTACGCCACTGAGATCTTTTTAACAAACATTATTTTCACATTCTTTAGAGAAATTGTCTTTAGACTAAAGTAAAGCAACTTTCTTTAGAGAAATTGTCTTTAGACTAAAATAAATCAACTTTCTTTTAACGGTATGTTAATAGAACGTGAAAGTCCATAGCCCGTCACTAAAGTTGGTAGATCGTTGGTTAATCGTTTAAAGACCGTCAACGTCCATTTTTGTAAGGGTTTGCTAAGCCTACAGGAGAACTTTGAGACCTCACTGGAGATCTTTCTCCCGTTTAGAAGCAGCATTCTCCCATTTAAGGCAAGATCAAATCAAAAGGCACACATGCCCTTTGTCCGACGAACTGGCGCCCTTTGGCCAGAAATTGGCCCTTGCGTCGTAAAACATCACATGTCATCATCATCAAGATTTGCTTCGCTCCTAAACAAAAGTAGCTTTGTAGCCGTCGTTATTCGCAGTAGTTGACACGCTGCCGGGTCGTATGTAATGCAATATCTGATTTCACGGTACTGCTTCTTTAGGGTCACTAATATTCCCACGTCGTACTGTATAATTACGCGGACATTGCATTTATAGAACAGACAATGTAGGCAAAAATGTGAAGAACAACAAGCCCAAGAGGAGCAAGTACATTATGTACCCTTGCGCGTAGAAGGTTTTCGCTTGATATGACATTTCTTTCTTCGTTAGGATTGACATTAACATACCTAGAGCATTGCTGCACTCCGGTTTGTCACGATCACACATTTCAGTTATTCAGCTTCGAGACGTGTATATCCGTTCTCTTTATGATGTGCTACTCGCCT
The DNA here is from genome assembly GCF_013339695.2 of Rhipicephalus sanguineus. NCBI lineage: Eukaryota > Metazoa > Arthropoda > Arachnida > Ixodida > Ixodidae > Rhipicephalus > Rhipicephalus sanguineus. The sequence goes on along the minus strand of NC_051185.1, from coordinate 110,580,042 downwards.
TTTTATAGTTTCCCGATGGCCGATGATATCGGTTATCTAAATAAGCACAATGTATTTATTGTATGAAAGAGCGGTGTTATTCTAAAAGTTTTATAGATGTGACCACATGCGATTGACCAAATGATTGCATCCGAAATTCGAAGAATACATTCCTTTACCTTTTGAAGGTCATGAGTATTATTGGCCCAATTCGGCCCTCTTGAATGTTTCTGTCGTGTCAGCGTCGGTTCATGCGAAATAAGGAGCGGACAAGTTGCCTAGGAGCGAGTGAGGTTTATTGCCACATGTTCATAGTTGCGTGGCCCGGTCGCGATAAGCGCCGGCAAAATGTGGCGCATGCTTTTTATGTTTCGCGCGCCTGCGCATTATCGACTTGATAAAATGCGGCGCTCGGCCGGACACCACATTTTCACAAGTGATTCAACGCTGCCCACTACTTTCAGAGGCGCGAGGGTACGTTAGCTCACAGCGATAAGTTTTAGAAATGGGTTATGAGAGGTAAATGATTAGAAAGGAAACGTGTAATGAGAAAGTCCTCCCTACGCGGCTATACGGAAAAATCAATTTTAAAATGACGAAATAGTTCGTACCAAGTATTCTGGATTTGGGTAGGCAAAGCGACAGTTCCTTTTTTATGTAAGGAAATACACTTTGTCAACAGTCTTAGCTTTATTGTGCGTGTGTGCTTAATACAAGCTGGCGTGTAACATGCATCTAAGCACGTTAGACGCCCTTATTTTCTGGTATGCGTTTTTAGACGCAATATTCTTCCAAATAACACGAGCGAATGTTGACTGGCGTAAGTTAGCACTAACGTTCGAGGTGGCAATAAATGACCTAATTTCAACAACATGGCGGACAGAACTACTGAACGGACAGTTACTATTGTGCTTTTTGGGAGGAACGAAATGTTGAAATAGGTGGTTGAGACAGCCGTTCAACAGATATAAATAAACGTACGTGGGTCTAACAAAAGTATTTGAGGGAAACACGGAACGGACTCGTGATGGCAGGTCTCCGCCAATGCAGAAATTGGGTGGCCCTGAGATGGGCCTTTGAGGAAGGGCTGCAGTGCTGCTCAACGATTGCAACTTGCTGTCAGCACACGCATTGACAAATCCATCCAGTGTCAAGCTGCCGTTGTGGCTGTAAACCACCCGCAAGTACCTCAGCCAGGTGCCGCACACATCGAAGCCACGCTCTGCAAGCGCATCGTGTAGGTCTACATCTGCGACCCAGCCACCGTCGTCACGGACGTAGTGTTGGAAGACACCTGTATTAATGCACTTAAAATAAAGGCAAATAAAGCGCTTAACATACTAAGGTTTTGTCCCATATTCATTGGGGCTCTGATAGATGATGCCTCCTGAAGGTTTATCGTTCTGTTGTCCGCAGTATTTTAGATTATGGGTGTGTTGTTTAAGGCTCGACCAGAAAATCCTACATTGGGCGTCTGGACTCCGTACACAGTCTCGGTCTCCGTTTGTCCAGTGGCGCGTATACAACATCCCCGGCACAGAGTTTATACATAGAGTGCTATGAACCTCCGCTATGCCAGCGTCGCGCACTTTTAACCCTCTCTTATGTTTTAAGGATCAGGTCACAGTCTCAACATATATGCCACGACATCACCACGCAATGCCACTCACGCTTACATTACTCTAATAGGCCACACTTCATCAAACCACTGATTTTACGTTTTGAAGAGCATTGCCGCTCATACGATATTTGTGAGGACGCACTCAATGTCGCCATGAAACCGCCGAGACTGCCGCCATGGTCTGATCTGACGCAGCTGTGTGACTTTTCACTGACCAATCTAAAGAAACACAACACCGCGCCAGAATACATAATTCAGGAATTCCGTGCACTTCAGGACAAATACAAAGGATATACCGAAATATACACAGACGGCTCGAAAACAAACACACCATGTAGGCATTGGGATTGTGACAAAAGAAGCGCTGTCAGTGTTAGAATACCTGACTTCATGACCATTTTCAGCGCTGAAATGTACGACTTAAGGGAAGCAGTAACAAAAAATCATCACCGAGAAACACCGAGAAGCGATCATTTACACGGACTCATTAAGTTGAGTAAAGACGCTACATTTAAGATCGGAGTGCGAACTTTTACTTGGTGATATCCTACACACTATCTCCAGTAACGAGGATGTCACTATTCGTTTCTGGTTTGGGTGCCAAGCCACATAGAGATACCAGGCAACGAAAAGCCGGACGAATGTGCGTCTCTAGCAGCACAGGACATCGGTTAAGCGAATAAATATTCCCTTAATGACAGCCTCCGTAACGTTCGCGTATCATTATCTTCAAAATGGCAGCAACAATGGGACTCCCGGTACGAGTAATAAACTGCATCTAGTGAAGCCCACGGTGGGAGAATGGAAGTCGTGCCGTCACCAAGAACGGTTCATTGAGGTTATCCTATGCCGACTCCGCATTGGGCACACCCACCTCACTCACAGCTTCTTGCTCAAAGGGGAAGACATGCCGGAATGTGCAAAATGTCAACAGCCATTAACAGTTATACATATTCTAATCACGTGCCCACACATTGAAACAGAAAGACGAAAACATTTCAGAGAGTTTACAAGCGTCAAATACCTATGCACACGAATCTGATTCTAGGAGAGGATCCACTTGTGCCCCTATTAACGCTATCAATTTCTTGAAAGCAAGCGGCTTTTTAGATAAACTTTAGAGATACTGGTTATAATGGAACACCCTGTGTTTGGCGCAGCTTAGCCTGAGTTGCTCTTGCGCCATTAAACCCATATAACTAACAAACTAACCTAACGCCTGTCCAGGTCTCGTTTGCTTCACAGACGAAAGATACTAGGTTGCACGACTGCTGACACCGATGCGATGGGCGTAATTTTATTAGCACTTCCGTCCATGGCAATGACCGGTTTGGATCTGCGTCGCTGCCTCAGTTCCAAAAGCACGGAACGCACCAGTGGGGAGTTCATACTGCTGCCACAGGCTCTTAGTGGAGGTGGCAATCTGCCCAATTGTCGTGGTTTTAAACGGCCGCGCTTAGTATGCTAAAATTTTTTCCACAATGGCCTGTCTTAACCCCTAACTTCACTTATACTCTCCCCCGAACCCTTTTCTGCTTTCAATTGTTCACATCAAGGTCCCCCCCCCCCCCCTCGTGCTTCATGCCTTGTCCACTTTCCTGGAAAGCACGATCATACGAACTGGTTGTTGTCGGTCACAAGTGTTCGCCTGTGTGCTGCAATAAGCAGAATTTCTCCACAATGGCATTTCAAATCCCAAACCCCCCACTTTTGCGCTCTCTATTGTTGGTGTGGTGTCTTCTCGCCACCTGCGTCTTGTGTTGTCCCCTCCTGGAAAGCAACAATCATAAATCTGGTTGTTACTACACTCAGGTGCTTGAGGAAACTTTTCTTCTCCTGTGTGGGCTACAATAGCAGAATTTCTGCAGAATTGCCTTTCTTTAACCGCGAACTTCACTTATACTTTCGTCCACCCTTCTGCGCTCTCGAGAGCTTACGTGTGGCTTCTCCCCCACTTGGGCCTCATGCCTTGAGGCCTCAAGAACTACACAATAGTTCTTGAGGTCACGTGTTGTTCTCATGATTGGACGTAATTGTGCGTGCGTGCGCGCGCGCGGCGCGCGCGCCGTGTGTGTGTGTGTGTGGTGTGTGTGTGTGTGTGTGTGTGTGTGTGTGTGTGTGTGTGTGGTATTATGAGACGATATATATATATATCCACCACGGTCCCATGGTTATGCTGCTCGACTGTTGACCCGAAGGAAACGGGATCGAATCCCGGTCGCGGCTGCCGCATGGATCATCTAATTCATTTTCATTTATTAATACAGTCAGCCCTGTTGTAGGGCTATTACGTACAGGAGTGGAAGGTACATTGCAATATTGTCATGCACTGAATGTACGTAGATTATACATTATTTTATAGATCCCGGGCATATATGAGGCGTTTTTTTTTCGAAATGAGTCAAATCCATCCAACCAGAATTGAGGAAAACGGCAAAAATTTGTTATGCAAACTAAATACAACGCTGTCAAAGCTATTCTATGATATGTTTTACATGTCGGCTAGGGGAAGTTTCTGGCTATAATCAGTTAAAAAATATGCAGCGGATTTCACTGTTATTTGCATGATAACATTGGATTTTGCTCATATTGAATTGATACACTGAATTCAATGCGGTATTCTTGCAAAACTTCATTGAATTGACCTTTAAGAGTGGTATGATGGAGTTCTGACAGAAAACCCATAGGAAACAGTGAGTCTGGGGACAGATCTCGCGCTGATCACTTCCATCAGAATCCATGATAATCCAGCTCCGAAAAGGGAAACACCCAGAAAACAGACAGAGGATTCAGGCGGGAAATCGGAGGCTTCCATGTTTGCTGAATCACGTGATCGCTGAAGCGCTCTGCTATCGGCATACTGGATTTGACTCATTTCGATCCATACAGCGCATGGATCTGGCTCAATTTCGTTTTGAAACAAGATCTGTGAGCACACGTAGCTGTTGGTATTTGACCCATTTTGTTCTGATAAGTCTTTTAGAGGAAAGTTGACAGAATGTACTTGCCAATGGAGCAATATTGGAGCTACTTTCGGTTTCTGGATTTAGCTCATTTCGAAAAAAAAAACGCCACATATACATGCATATATATAAAGGTTAATATAAATAAATACACAATCGCAGACAGAATGTACAATTGATGACAATGAAGTAAGAACATGACCGTCACCAAGGGCGTATACCACAGCTTCTTTTTTTTTCAGGGACGGGGGGAGGGGTCGACGACCTTTACGCGTACAAAATGCAAAATGTAAAGGTTGCGGTGCGTGGGGCAGTGGCGTAGGCAGAAATTTGTTTGGGGGGGGGGGGGTGTACGCCCTTGATCCGACATTGGGTCCGGGCAGGTAGGTATGGTCTAGTGTTATTTTGTGAGCTCTATCCCATCAGAGAAAAAAAAATTCGAGGGGGGGGAGCACGGGCATGATGTGCCACCCCCTGGCTACGCCACTGGAATGTGGGCCTGGTGGGGGAGGCGCGTACACACATGGAAAATGTAAAAGTTGCAATGCTTGGGGGCGGGGGGAGGGGGTTTGAAACCCCCAGCACACCTCCCATGGCTACGCCACTGAGATCTTTTTAAGAGGGCTCACCAGCTCCAAAGCAACTCAGATTTGAACTTTTTACAGCGAAAGCTGTTATGAGATCATTTCACCGGCCGTTTTTGGCGCCGTAGTTGTCCGCCGCCGCCGCTGCCGCCGCCGGTGTCCGTAACCAGTATCGCTCGAAATAAGAAAAAAAACGAAATGAGAAAAAAATTCCAGGATGGAACGAGGTTCGAACCTGGGCCCTCTGCGTGGGAGCCCAGTATTCAACCTCTGAGCCATGCCGGTGCTTGAAACTGCTTTGCAAAAAGGTCCTATACAGGCTTCATGTCGGGAAGGAACCACATTAGCATATGCAATATAGCGTGGTAGAAGACTAAAATGAGCACCAAGCGTCGCACAACGCGAATTCTGTAACCAGGCGTCACACAATGCGAATTGCGCAACGAGTAGGTTGTTGAATGCTTCCAACCAAGGAGGTTTAAACCTCCTTGCTTCCAACCCATTACAGGGCTCTGCCATAATTCTTCGTCGTCATCAGGCACAGCATCAACAAAGTGCGCATAATGCCTTACATGGGTTTAGCAGGTACCGCGGCTCTCCGTAGAATGACGAAAAATGGCACAGTGCCTGCTGCCCTACTTCTCAAAAATTACAATATTTATAGCGTAGTGGGTTCCTCGCAAAGTGCACTTGCATTGGTTGCCAAGGAAGCCCGTAAGCGCATGATCCATTTCCTCGGGGTCTCAGTAAAATTACAATGATTTCTAGCGTAGTGGGTTCCTCGCAAGTGCACTTGTATTGGTTGCCCATAAGCCCATAAGCGCATGATCCATTTCCTCGGGGTCTCAGTAATGTTCTTCGCTCCCCCCCCCCCCCCCCCCGTCTCTCTCCCACGTCAACGTATGTTATACAGCATGACGGGAGGGGTAAATAGCGACCGGGCGTCACCCAATGCAAATTACATAACTGGTGGGCCGTTTAAAGCTTCCAACCGATTACAAAAGACTGCGCCATAATTCTTCATTGCCATCAGTCGTCGCTTCAACAAAGTGCACATAATGCCTTGCAGACGTGTTGCCTCGCTTCTCCACAGAATAACGAATAATGGCTTAGTAGGTGGTTCCCAACTTCACAAAAATTGTGATTTATGGCGTAGTGAGTACCTTTCTGGTGTACTTGTATTGTAGCCCCAAGAGAGCTTACAACGGTCTCTAGAAACGCCGCTCTTCCAGCTTTCGCTGTGACTGTGCTGCGGTTTCAGCGCAGGCCTGGCGTTTTTTTGTGTCCATAGATGGCAGCACTTACACACCACAAAAGGAGGTAAGTTAGAGTACACTTTAGGCGTGTAAATCTCACCAGGTCATGAAGGCGTGCGAAAAGGTCATTCCGCGCGCGAAAAGTAGTGCTGTTTAAACTTGCCCGGGAATGCCTCAAAAAAGGGTGAACGCTCCTATGTTTTCCGCCAGCATAGCCATAGCAAATGCGATGGAGGGGTTTTGCCGCTTTGTCCTCCCCATACCGTTGGGGTAGGCCACCTTAGTTGGGGTGTAAGCCATTCCCTCCAACTTCTCCGTATCCCCACACCGCTTCCGCAGTACCTCTCTTCACAGTTCTCTGCCGCTTATTGTCAGATGCTATAGAATACATAGCTTGTATTGACGTCACCGTGGCCGCCATCTTTGTGAACAAACTGTTTGAGACGCAGGGTGAACTCTCGCTCGAACGCGCTGAGCAAGAAACGGTGACATCAGATTAGTTCTGGTGCCCCCTCCAACTTCCTGAATGAAATGTAATTAATTGGTATTTACAAAGTACTAGATTTATTATTTTTACGCAGAACCCTCTTATCGCGATTTACAACTGACTATGCCGTAAAAAGCAACTGTCGTAAAAAAAAAATTTTTTTTCGGGCACGGCTTACGTTGTTTTCTCTCGGGGAGACTTTGATCTGCTTCTGTGCCATCTAAACAACTTTGGTGAGTAGATGGAATGGCTACTTAGAGAACATTATGGTTGTAAGAAAATTCAAAATAAAAGATTTGTACGCTTCTACTGTTTTATTACATTGGTTATATTGTGCGCTTCTCCCAGATTTACATATTACATACAGCACGCTTTAGGCTAGCGTTTGGAAATTTAGGATGACAAACGGAAAGAAGTTCGCTACATACAAGCGAGGATAATGTTTAAAAATTACATCGAAGGTGGTCGAACGCGAAGACGGGGTCAGTTCCCGAGGAATGTCCCAGCACTATCACCCCAAGTTGTTACGCTGTGAAAAGAGCACGTGTCGAGTCATACACTTGTCAGTGAATGTTTTCTTTCCAAAAAACAAAGCTTGTTCTGATCTACGCATGTGCCGTTGGTGCCTGGAAGGACCAGTTCGCGGTAGCCGATCGCGCTTTTTTATCCATTTGTCTGCTCAAGGCAGCAAAAGCATTCAAGTCTCTGCGGCAGGTGCCGCCGCTGTTAGTTTTGCCACCACATCAGATCCCTGCGGGTGCCGAATAGGCCGATTAGTTACGGGTAGGGAAAAATATCTGAGCACCGAGGATCTCTCGCCAACTGCTTAGAGAAACAGCTGGTAGCCGAAACGCTGTCGAGACGCCGTAGAAACATTGCTTGTGTTTGGTTTGGGCGACACGCCTGAATTAGCCACGCATACCACAACACTGTCGCGTGGAACACGCACGAGAGATGGCATCAATAATGCATGTTGCTGCGCAAAGGAAACACGGACAAGGAAGTGAACAAGGAAAGAAGTGAGACTCGCGACTGGATTTTAATGAACATAAACCGCATATTTATACGACACAAACCACAAATTCATCTACGCGCATGAGAGGAAGCAGCTTTCATTATCGTACAATCTTACGGAAGCATCACTGACGCAAATGTCTCTTCTTTTCGTGATGAAGAAAGCCTCAGCCAGCTCACGTGCCAATTGGTTCGAACTACGCCTCATGATCCCGTTGTCGCCAGCAGAGCATGACACGGTTCGCCACAGGCAGCCGACGGCGTGCGCTGCAGTGAAGAGGCAAATTAGATCCTTGTCCGTTCTTTATCGACTGCTGGTGTTCCCTTAGGCGTTCATTTATACACCGGCCCTTTGTTTCAGAATTCAAGAAAACAAAAAAAAAAATTAAACTCTGTGCGTTAAAACCTAATGTTCGGTGGCACAAGAAAGTTTCGTAGTAATGCGTGGAATGAATGAATGAATATATATATATATATATATATATATATATAAAGGAAAGATTACTTTTAAGGGCTCCTTTTTCTTTGTTATACGCAATATTAATGAAAACTAACATACAGCAATGCCAAGGAAAGTATAGGGGGTGTTATTTGTAATTATGAGAATATAAATGTGAAGAAAGTAGAGTGGATGAAAAGATAACTTCCCGCCGGCAGGGACCGAACCTGCGAACAACGGGTCCGATTCTCTACCACTGAGCTACGGCGGCGCTCATCTCCCCGTCCACTTTATAGGGTATATATGTGGATTTAAACTTAGGAGTGTTAGTCAGCGCCAGTCGCAGCCATGGCGGCGAGTGTGGAACACTTTTTTTCTGCCTATTTTGGCGTCACGTAGCACGTGATCTATTTACGAGCAGGCAGCTGACCAATAATCCCTTGCATACTATCTGAAGGCATCATCTCTGCCAGAACGAGACCCTCGCTATAAATGAAGGAAAGATTACTTTTAAGGGCTCGTTTTTCTTTGTTATACACAATATTAATGAGAACTAACATACAGCGATGCCGAGGAAAGTATAGGGGGTGTTATTTGTAATAATTAGAATATAAATGTGAAGAAAGAGTGTTCCACACTCGCCGCCATGGCTGCGACTGGCGCTGACTAACACTCCTAAGTTTAAATCCACATATATACCCTATAAAGTGGACGGGGAGATGACCGCCGCCGTAGCTCAGTGGTAGAGCATCGGACGCGTTATTCGAAGGTCGCAGGTTCGCTCCCTGCCGGCGGCAAGTTATCTTTTCGTCCACTTTACTTTCTTCACATTTATATTCTAATTATTACAAATAACAGCCCCTATACTTTCCTTGGCATTGCTGTATGTTAGTTCTCATATATATATATATATATATATATATATATATATATATATATATATATGGCCAAAAAGAAAAACGCGAGGATAATGTTTATCAAGGATACAAAATTAAGTATAAAACTGTTTAGAAATTACATCTAAGGTGATCGAGCATGAAGACCGGGTAACTTGGCGAGGCATGAGCCAGCACCATCTCCCCGAGCTGCCACGTTGTGAAAGGCATGTGTCCAGTCATACAATTGACAGTGGCCGTTCAACATCAAATAATGTTTTCTTTCCAATGAGCAAAGCTTGTTCTGATCTACGCATGTGTATTTGGCGCCTTGAAGAAGCAGTTCGCGGCAGCGGATTTCGCTGCCGCGAGATTTGCCTGCTTGCCTATGACGTTTCTAAACGGCCACGATGTCGCGCTTCTGCGTATTCCTGACCGACAGAACTGAGCGAAAGCACACGAGCCTCTTGGCTAGTCTCTGCTGCAGATGCCGCCACTGTTCCCCTTGCAACCGCAGTCAATTCTTGCGAGCGCGCAATAGGACGATTAGCTATGGACATGGGGCAGTTTCCTGAGCACAAAGGACCTCTCGGCACCCTGCTTATATGAAGTGCTGGTAGACAAAACGCTATCTCGATGCCGACGCCGAAGAAACGCTGCTTTGTGTTTGGGTCACACACCTGCATTAGCCTCCCATTCCACTTCATTGTCGCGGGGAACACGCTCGGGAGAAAAAGAGGCAGCACAGCCCTCCTCCCCCCACAAAAAACGATACAAAAAAAAATACCGAAGCTTGTTTCAAACTCACTCAGCAAGTCTCTTACTTTTCTACGCAGCGCACGAATACAGCCATATGAGAGGCTGGTGGTAGAGTGTAGGATCGCGGAATATAGGCGATACCAGGTGGAGCCACGTCGCGCCTCTTAATCGTAAACTGTTGCGCCTCTTAAATTTGGCGCGAATTTTAAATGCAGACTGAAAGTACACACAGCACTTTCAAAGCCTGTAAAATGGAAACCAGAGACTTGACATGCATGACAATTATACCATAACAATAAGGAAATAAAAAGGGAGGAAATGTTGCGGAAGAAATTTAGATAACTAAGCTATTTTCTTCAGGAGACAACAAGAAAGAGCGAGACGTTAAAATGTACAATTTTTATGGATATTTGCCTCTGGTTTGTAAAAAAATGAAAGCCCGAGGAAAAATATCTGTCCGCAACATTTCCTCGATATACTAAAAATGAATGCAGTGCCGAAAACCGCGTTTAAATCTGACCAAATTTGGGCACGCTAGGGCTTCTCAAAATGCGCATGTATTCTCTATGGGAGCTCGCGCTGGTGAACCCTCTTGAGAAATTGTCTTTAAACTAAAGTAAAGCAACTTTCTTTAGAGAAATTGTCTTTAGACTAAAGTAAATCAACTTTCTTTTAACGGTATGTTAATAGAATGTGAAAGTCCATAGCCCGTCATTAAAGTTTGTAGGTCGTAGGTTAAACGTTTAAAGGCCGTCAATGTCCATTTTTGTTAGGACTAGCAGGCGATCCCAGTAATAATCAACGAAGACGTCTCGCTCATAATTTTTTGGCCTCTGTTCTGCGTAATAGCTGTACCTTTAAGGTGTAGCGAATACTGTGAGATTTCGTTTTGTTTCAATTAAAATTTTATCAACCTCGAAAATACCTGTGAGGAGAAATTCTAACCTAACACTGGAAAAATGCACGCCCGCAGTGGAACCCGTGAGAAGGACATCGTTTTTATCAGAGTTGTAAAACCTGCATATAAAAGAAATTCCAGATTCAGCGCTCGTGCGTACTCTAACCGACTCCTTTTTTTACATCGTAGCTCGTAATTATTCCTTCCATTATGCTCCACTCTCTGTTTTGGGCGAATGGTATCGTCTGCGATCGGTAATAATATCTATGGCGGCGCTTCTATATGCACGAAGCTCATACTAGATATCTCGGATACATACCTCTATCAAAGCACCACACGCTGCCAAACCATTTCTTTGATAAATTAATTACCATACTCTCAAAGCTGTCTTTAGGTTGAAATGAAAGCCGCATGTCGTCTACCGCGGTTCAACACAATCAAAAAGCTATAAATGAGAACCCAGGAATGCCTGCAGTGATGAAAACTTTGACAATTTAACCGTGTTCACTTAGAACCCATGGCAATGTAGAGCTGGGACCCGATCGCTGAAATATAGGTGTTGTGAAATTGTCACCTTGTATGTTATTCCTTCTTTACTGATGTTTTCACCCCCTTCAAACGTAATTTACGAACTAGTCACGTACGTTTAATTGCGAATATTCCCACTTCCATTCCAATATTTCCTTCGCCCTCGTTTTCATCAGGGAATTTGAAGAGGCCCACATTCGAAACGTGGTTATAGAAACCCGTGTTCTATTCGATGAATCCTATAGGGCATGAGAAGAAAGCGAAGGACGGTGAGAAGCAAAAACGGTTCTCGGCGCATGCATCAACAGTGCCGTAGTAAAACGAACGACTGTTCGCGAAACACTGGCCGTTTCACACTATCCTAGAACGCCTACTGCAAATACAGTTGCTATGTGCACACTACGCCATAATTCTTCCTTTTGCGAATCAGCCAAGGGGCCGCTATACACGTTCCTAAGGCAATACGCGAAACTACGCAGCTGCTCACATTGTTGTTGCTTTTGCAGCTAATGATGAATAAATATGTCTTTACATTGTTCTCGGTTTTTCGGTCACGGATAAGATGATTTTTTGCTCACAATCAACGATACCGATGCCGGAATTTCTACGAAACGACCTCTTTAACGCTATCACGTTGAAATAACATTTGTGATGTGGTGCTGGCACTCTTCACTATGTTGTTCGTGGCTGAAATTCATGCCGTTCGCTGGTTGGTTATTACCGAATTCGGATACATCGATACCACCAATCACTATTCATAATAGTTTTCTTGGTGTCAGTGCTGCATTACTACTAAGTTAAAGTAGATGTTCCCTATAAAACCTTCCACGCGCACTGGAAAATGGACTTAGTTCTCTTGCCCTTGTAGCTCAATACTTTTTAACCTATGTTGTCTCTTCTGTAATTGCATTGGTAACGTAGCTTCACAGTGCGACGCGGGCATATATTTGACCCTAAAGGAGTAGCAACGCTAAATCCGATATGAAAATAAAAAAAAGGTGCTATAAACACGACCAGCCAGCGCGTTAAACTACTGCGAATGAGGACAGCTACATCTTTACTTTGAATTTCTTTCGAACAGAACTAAGCCTTGATATATGTGTCAGAGAACTGACTAACCAATTTAAGTAAAGCTAATTGCACTTCCAGGAAAATGTTATGAGGGTACGGAACTGGGATCACGCTGGGTGAGCTCAGCCAATGCAGATATTGGGTGGCCCTGAAAAGGGCCTTTTGAGAAGATCTCCGGTGAAGAGGTGACGCTTCTTCACTCGCAAACGCTTGCGAGCACAGAACAAGCTGTAATGAAGGCGTCGAAGGTAACCCACCCAATGGGCGAATATATAGCGCGCAGCAGCCTCAGAAACTCGCCACTGACGGGGTAACCGCAGTAAGTCAGAGCTGTCTGGAGTTCACTGCCGGGCATACAGGCGCGTTGCTCGAAGTCGAACTCCCTGAACACTTCCGACCAATCGTCAACAGCTTGGCAGGCCATGTCCAGCAGGTCATAGCAGTCAGAGGCTCCCCTGATCGTGCAGCACTCGAGTACGAGCGCTGCCGTCCGTGGCATAATCGGTGGCTGACTTCGCCGTAGGCGCCGAAGCAACTCTGTCACGAGGCGAGGATCCATGCTCTTCTGCTTGGTGATCAGTGAGTCGAGTGACAAACGTGCTAGTCGTCGTCTTTTTATACGCCCGTGTTGGCTGTCCCTGATTGGCGCACAGTGACCATTGTACACTTGAATTGACCCCACCCCCTTTTTTTTTCTCCCTCGTCTCCCCTTCCACCCTCTCCGTACCACCTTCTTATACTTTTCTCCGTTTCCTGAAAAGCTAGTTCGTACAAATCATGAATTGCCTTAACTCTTTTCAAGGTCTGGTTTCACAACTCCAGAACACAGTAGTTTGCCAGAAAACATTTTCTTACGTTTCAGAGTCAAGATAAGGAACAACGTTTTCCGGTTGATGACCTCACCAATTATGAACCTTTCATATGAATTCAAGGATTCATTCATGCATATTACGTTTTCATCTTAAAATAACAGTTTTTCTATGCAGACGCAGCGTAAGTCTTGTTCGATGAATGTTTTCGTAACGCAGTTGAAAACGCCTTGTGTGGGATCTTGAACTGATTATTTGGGCCTGTAATGCTTAACAATGTAACGGCGGAATTTACGAATTTATTTATTTGCGATCTTGAAAAAAAATACTGATGATTGGAATTCTGGAGAATGAGCATGAATAATATTATCTGGGGATTAACGTCACAAATCCACGATATGATTATGAGACACGCCGTAGTGGAGGGCTCCGGAAATTTCGACCACCTGGGGTTCTTTAAAGTGCACCTAAATCTAAGTACACGGGCCTCAAGCATTTTCGCCTCCAGAAAAATGCAGCCGCCGCGGCCGGGTCTTCCTCTCTTTTCCGCAACCTATATATTGCCCCTTTCTTTTGCAACCTTTTGCCAAACAACTTTATTTCACACACAAGTATAAGGCATGTACAATACTTGCTGAGGAAGGCTGGATAAAAGCGGCGCGTACAGCAGCCTAACTGGCTCCTTCAACCACACGCAACATAATAGCAAATAGCAAGCACGACGGTTTGGAAGTTTGAAGAATAAGAGAGCGGAACAATTTGATGCTTTAAAAATTGTACATCGTGCCAGACAACAGCATTACTAAACATACAGCTATGAATCCAGCGCGTTTTAGCGATATCATGCCACGGAGTGTTCCTAACATTGCTACCGTTGTGATACTGCAGAACATGTTCCAATATTTGCAAAGGTCACTCGGTGGTAAACAAATGCCAGAAGCTAAGACATGCACTTCGGTATTGACAGATTTGTATCATTGCATGGCTGTCGTTGCCTCGTTATTAGATTAGCTGTACCTGAGCTTAAGATGTCCTTTTATTGTAGCATCCCGGTCCCACTACAAAGAGGTGCTTCCCCTAGAAAGTGAAGTCTGGCACGGTGACGCTTCAGTTGTCCGCTAAAGTTAATAGAAGTTAATAGAAAGCAGTAATAATGCAAATCTTGCATGACACGCAAATCATGAAACTTAGTAGCCTCTAGGTATTATATGTAGAAACTAAATAATCATGTTACGGGAGGGCAGTGACGACACGTATACCGCATGTTTTGTTTGTGGTCACAGCGTGGCGAGACGACCTAACCGAGCGACGCCTCATGTGGCAAGCTTGAAAGTTTTCCCGAAAGAAGTGGGAATCTAGGCCCCCGAGGTCGTTTAGGGCGCGGGCCCAAGACCCCCAGTTTCGATTTCACCGATATCCGCTGGGGGAGCTGTTGGGAAATATACGCGTGTATTTAGTTCTTGCCTCCATGGCAAATTTCAGCGTTTTATTTGTCTTAAAACCGAAGCGGCGCTACAGGCGTGTGCGTCGCCGTTATCCAATTGCTTGAAACAATAGGTGATCACGTTTAATCGAGTATACGCCATGAAGTTAAAGTGTAATATAATATCACGAGATTTGATCTCGTATTTTGACCTTAAGCGGAGGTTTCTTCACCGTTTTCCACGCTTCTTTCATGGTCGACCCTCTCTGACGTTCTTTACACTTTCAGTGAATAAAAGCCACCAGAAATTTTTTTTTCATCAAGGGTGAGTCAGTAATAGTGGCTCGAGGCCAGGAAAGACGCTTCCTTCTGTAGCCCATAAGTAAGCACCGGGCGGCTTTGTGGGCATGAAGGTGAAAGGTATTCAACGAAAAAATATATTGAGGACACTTAAAGGGACCGACAACTGATTTTTCTCGACCTGTTCTATTATGGCGCGACAGAAAGCTCACCCTTCGCAGTGTTTGTAGCTGCAGTAGTTAATACCAAAAGCACATCAATTTACAAGCAGTATTTTTCGACCTGAAAGGCTCAGAAAGGGAAAATAGACAACCACCCATTTGTAGCACAAAGTTACAAAGAAATCCATACGGATTTCTCAGAAATAAAGCATCTTAGTCGCCGAAAAATTCGTCCTGCTCCGGGGTTCGAACCCGGGACCAACATCTTTCCGGGGCAGTCGCTCTAAAATTGAGCTAACCAGGAAGTTAGCAATTGGATGCGCGAGGGCGAATTCATCGACAACCTGAAGTAACTGGACACATATTTAAAATCAGTTCTGCGGGATCGCAAGGTGGCCGAACGGTTAAGAAAGGGAAAATAGACAACCACCCATTTGTACCACGAAGCCACAAGGAAATCCAAACGGATTTCTCAGAAATAAAGCCTCTTAGTTGCCGAAAAATTCGTCCTGGTCCGGGGTGGCTTTGTTCCCTTGTGGCTTCGTGCTACAAATGGGTGGTTGTCTATTTTCTCTTTCCTCTCCCTTCCGCCACCTTGCGGGATTCCGCAGAACTGATTTTCAAGACCTGAAAGGCTCTATAGCCACGGATGCACCTTTCGTCCAGCAGCGCTGAGAATTGATAGCGATACCACCAGCCCTTCTCGCGATTTGTGAAAGCTATCGTTGTTCTGCTTTCGCAGGAGTTCCTGTAACTATGCTTAACCACCTTTATTTAGAGCTTTTCAACTATCTTTGAAGACAACTAGCTCTTACATTGAGATGATGTGGCACCTTATACACCTTCCCTGCATTTGTACCTCCTTGTGTGCGCATACGTCACAGGTTGCGTGCGCCTGTGTCATGGGTTGCTTGTCCCGGCCTCGTTACTCTCTCGATGCACGAACCAAGCCATGTCCTCGAAAACGTCACTACGCGTATGCGCGGCCGCGCCGAATAGCAGCACGCGTCATATCTGAGACGAAGGGTAGGTAGCAAAACCATGTCGCTCCAAAATATTAGCGACCTGGAAACTGCGTGCACAGTTGCATGAGCACGCTGAAAAAGTGCTCAAGAGGCGCTGACGAGCATGGGATCATTATGTCACGCGAAGGCAGCGCCACTTTATTGCGTACTACTAACGCAGGCCTATATGTACATTTTATTGCGATAGCAATTATATGGACAGTCTCGGCTAGTCTTTGTCCGTCCCCGTCGCCGTCATTCACCGCATATGTATATTTATGCAGTAATACTTTCTAATGGGAAACAAAAAAATATTTCAATATTAACAAAAAAATTGTCGACCGCGTAGAGCAATCAATGGTCACGTGGCCGGGTTCATCGGATAGTTCATGTTCTTGCCGCCAGAGGCGCCGCAGGTCATTTTTCGCGACTTTCAATTAAGACATAAAAATTTAAATCCACCTCTCACGAAAAAAAAAACTGGGTTGGTTTGAGTCAATGTGACGGACAATCTTCCCATCAGTGGTGTCATCTCATTTCATGTTCTGGGCAGTTGTCGGTAACTTTAAACTTCGCCTTTAAGAGTTCAACGCGATAGCGATATCCGCCCGCACACACACAGTGGACAGTTATAGTTTAGCGTTAACGTGATAGCGGAAGTTCAAGGGAATGCCGTTACCGTGCCGCAAACGTCCGTTGCGAGCAGCGCGTTTTAGTATAGCGGATTCTTCATGAAAATTGCACGCGCCTCTTTTATTAGGCCTTAATATTACAGCAAGGTAGCCAGATGTGTTGAAAAATATGACCCATGGTTACGATGAAAGATGCATGCGGTCGTGAAGTAGCCAATTAAGGGCAATTGTGACAAGTTCGAAAATCAATATTTTCATGAATTTTTCCGTGAGAATGTTAGCCATCATAGGCCCATATAATCAGTAGACGATTCCACATGCTGGCTTTCCAGCCAGGCCTTGAAAATATTTCCGAAAAAATGATTCAACTCTCACATCGCCCAAGAGCTGCAATAAACCAGGCAACCACTCCAACGGATGTCAGTTTCATTATTCATATAACTAAAACACAAATATTTGCCAGGTCAAATATTATCTTGTGCTGTGTAATGATCACACTGTTGTTTTAGAAAATTGCGGTAGCCCCTTGTGAGACACTAGATATACACTAGTCTGAACAAGAATTAGAAATACGCTCACTCCTACGAACTGTGAGTGCCAATTATATGCCAAGAATAATAATTCTGAGCAGATCTCTTCTAGCAAGCACACTAATACGCATGATATTGTTTCGTCAGTTGGTGAGAGATATGACATTCCTTCATTCATTAACACTGAAATCACGAGTACGCAGATCACTGCTGCACCCTGGTTTTTCACGATCACACATCTGAGTTAATCACCCTGAAGACGTGTAAGCCTCTTATCGTCATCTTTATGGTTTCTAAACGGCCGATGATATCGGTTATCTGTAATAAGCGCTGAGCATTTCAATATAGGAAAGAGCGCTGTTATTGTAAATATTCCTTAGACGAAACCACGTGGGATTGACCAAAAGATCGGATACGAAGTTCTATTAATGCTTTCGTCGTTTTGAGGTCTGCATTAATATCGGGCCATCTTGAACATTTTGCAAATGTTCCAACAATGCCAGTACTTTCAGACGCGCTAGTAATGCGCGAAATTGGAGATAATCACGTGTTTTCTGAACTTGGGCATCTTAGCAAGCGCAACTTAAAAAACACAGAGGAAACAAAACGTAAACAGGACGGGCGCTAGATCACTAGCGCCGGTTATGTTTGTTCCGTTGCGCTTGCTAAGATGCACAACTTGTACACCCACCAACTAGCACAAATTTCTGCGTTGAATAGTTAGTTAAACATACAGCATGTGCCCAGAGCGATCAGACTTCTACAGAATGGCTTATAAGAGGTGAAAGCTTAGAATGTGTAATTAACAAAGCGCCACGCACATGCTGATACGACAAATAGAAATAGTACTAACTGACCGAATAGGTTGTGGGAAACGTTCTGCTGTTCTTTCTACCGTTTCTTTCTTTTTTTGTGTGTGTGTAAGGAGAAGAACATGCATAACGGTTTCAGTTCTCTTGCGCGCGCGTTCTTACTTACGAGCGTGGTAGGAAACAAGGCTGCTAATCAACTTAGAATCTCTTATTTGTTCGTAAGTGTTCACATCGGCACCATAATGCCAAAATACACGAGCGAATATTAGTAGACTTAATTTTTTACTAACGTTATATTTGACAGGACAATTACTAAAGTTTGATTATTGCGATAAGATAGAGTAAGGAAGAACTGAATTGACAGCGGCTCTTTCGCTGTTTAATACAAGCAATATCTAGAAATATGTCAATGAGCTCGCCGTTCAATAAATTTGAATAAAAATATCTGTATTTAGACGAAGAATTTTAGGGAAACAAGAAGCGGATTCGTGAGGGCAGGTCTCCACCAATGCAGCAAATGGGTGGCCCTGAAAAGGGCCTTTGAGGAAGGGCTACGGTGGCCGCTCAACGCTGGCGACGTGCGGTCAACGCACACGCTTTGATGAAACCGTCGAGGGTTAAGCAGCCGTCGTGCTCGAAAACTTCTCGCAGGTATGCGAGCCACGCACCACACACTCAGTAGCCGCACTCTGCGATCGCAGTGCGTATAGCTTCACTCGACAGCCAGCCAACGTCTTCGGGGTCGAAGTTTAGGAAAACAGCCGTCCAGGCCTCCACTGCTTCGCATGCGAAGTATACCAGGTCGGTACGACTGCTCACACCGCAGCGTAGGGCATACTTCAGAACGAATACCACAGTCCATGGCATGATCGGCCTGGATCTCCCGCGCAGCCTTAGCTGCAAGAGCACGGAACGTACGAGTCGGGGATCCATGCTTCTTGATAGAGAGCTAGTGAAGTGGAAATACGTCCGCTTGTCTTTTTATACACGCGCGCTAGGGTGGCTACCCACGCGGAGAGTGCAAGAATTTCTGCACAATGCCCTGAGCCCTGAGCGTTTCTCCCCTCCCCCCCCCCCCCTTCCATCTCCTCTCACTGTTGTTCACTTGTTTGTTCTCCGCACCTGTGTGCTATGTTTGGACCCCTTCCTGGAAAGCGGGATCCTTCGTGCTTGCTCTTATCTAGACTTTTGTCGTCTAGATCACGTGGTCTTCCCTCGTGTACCACGTGGTCTTCCCTCGTGTAAACTTCCCTCGTGTGAAGAGGCAGTTCAGCGCAACCCTTTGACCACCACTTAGCGGTGGTCACAGTGAATGCTTCAATAAGTTTTGGTGTTCGGAGAATTCGAGTTGAAGGGCGTGGCGCAGCATATCTGAATGTTGAAGACATGAATAGACCGATAATAATACATCAAAGCTTATTGAAGCCTTCACTGTGATCAACCCTAAGTGGTAGTCAAAATGTTTCGCTGAACTGCCTATTTTAGTACACGAGAGAAGACCACGTGACCTAGAAGACAAAAGTGTATGTATGAGCAAGCGCGAAGGATCCCGCTTTGCAGGACAGGGATCAACCTTGACAGAGAGGTGGGGAGTAGGAACAAGTGAACAGGCGACAGAGGAGGTACAAAACGGGGGGGGGGGGGGGGGCAGAATGTTCCGGGCTCTAAAAAATGCCATTGTGCAGAAATTCTTGCACGTTCAGCGCGTGTGTATAAAAAGACAAGTGGCCGGATTGCTACTCGGAGGGGTGCAACAGCTGCGCGAATTTGATACAGTTCCTTATTTTTGCGCCAAGCTGAGCCAGAACCGTGAAATTTGTTGAAATTGCGCCACGCTGCGCCAAAATTCCCGACCAGTTTCAAAATTGTCTGAGTTGCTCAAGTTTTAGCGAGAAATGGAGGCCGCGTTTGTCATGTGCAGTGTGGGCAAGATCGTCCAATACAGACGCGCAGACCCTAAACCTAAAGTCCCTAGATTTTTCCCTGTTCTTTCTTAAGTACCGACAACCATTGAAGCGCCGGCGACGAATCTCATTGGCTAACGCTCGTTTTCGGCAGCCATGTTCTTCCTAACTCTTTTCCAGCACCTGGTGAAACGCGTCCCCCATTCACTAATGACAGGGGGTTGACGGGAGGAGAAAGGCGCGTCGCGGTGGCATATTGTCCGCTGAAAGATTCGTGGCTAATGTACTTAGACGCACATGGCTTTGTAAATCTTCCAAGTTAGGAAGAAAATGGCGTCGGACGCCAGCTGCGCGTGAGAGAGGGTCGTGAAAGGAGGCAGTTGTCGGTACTTAAGGTGACGGTACCACCGTCGCCATCTTGCAAGTAGTTTCTGCTGGAGTCACCAGAAGACGCCACTAAGTCACGTTTGGAAAAAAAGGGAGGAAAATGCACTCTCCGCCGTCGTAGCATGCGGCGGCGAAGGGCATGTTCCTGCTGCAACTAATCCATTCTTTTCGGGGTACCGCTGCTTCCATTATCTCCTTTGAAACGTTTCAAATGTGCGTGACGCCCCCCCCCTCCCCCCCCCCACTCCCCAACAACAACAGCAACAAAAAAAGGCCCGGACCCGAGAGCCTTTGTACTCCCGTGCAACTGTCCAGAAAAGAGGTGCCTCTCTCTCTCCTGGTAACGTATAACTATTAACAATAGAACTATTAGGCGCTGAGCCGCGCTGCCGCAAGGGTTGCTGGAAATAATGGCTTCGTTTCTGAACCGACTCTTTCTCTCCCTCGCTAAAGTGAGCTAGAAGAGGGTAGTGGGCTTACTGGGGTCCCCTGCTTGACGCCGGGTATGTCACATGTGTGGTGGCGCCACCAGCGACTTAAATGTAGGGCACTGCCTGACGGAGGCGTTTGTGCGCAACTGATGCCATGCTTTTTTGTGCGCTGTTATCATATGCACTGGACGGAAATGTACGCAAATTTCGGCAGTGTAAACGGTGATGCTGATGTTGATGAGACAATAAAAAATAATGGAAAAAAACTAGCGCGAGCTAGGTGCGTTGGCCTACATGCGCGCGTAAGGCATGGTAACCATCTAGAACACTGTAGCATGGTGTATGCAGCTCTGCTGTTAGCTAGTTATCTGATGTTAAATGAAACACACGGAAGACCGTTAGTACTCGTGCGAGTAAAGCTGCAGAAAACATTCTTTTCTGAAACTCTGTCGCCGTAACATGCGCGATTAAACTGCATGAAAGGGATGCTGCGCAAATTTGAGATGCAATAAATTGCTCTTACGAGTGATAAGCAGCGATGGCGAACTTTTCAAAGCTTACGCGTTTTGCGGCTATCAATTGTAAACTGGATTCTTTGCATTTCTTGGGCACTACTTTCGTCACGCACGCCTTTTACGAGCGTGTGAAATTACTGCCGATGCTGACCGTGACACACACTCGGGAGTTTACCACGAGCTCTTAATGTTATACATTTCACAGCATTTAAAAACTTGGAGCTGCTCATTCTTTCTGCAGATCTCCAGTACCTTGGCTCTGTAATTTGGCCATTTCTGCATTGAATATTCCTATGCAAACACTGTAAAAATCCACAGATAAGAAAAACAGGAAGCCACTCTCCTCAGGTACTGGGTACAAGTACATGAACATTTATTCATCATATATTGGGCACAGTTGCTTGCTTGAACAGTATCTCCAATGGCACGAGAACGTACCTTCTTCTCGCCTTGAACGCTTCCCGATTGCTTTCTCTTTCGGGTCGGTCTTTCTCGTGGTGTCTTCTTTGTCAAATACGACGCCAAGTTAGGCGGGATTGTAGGCACAGCGTCCTCTCGTAGGCAAGGTTTTCCACGCGGTGTGCGTTCTTCGTTCCCTTCAATTATATATGCACGTAGTACCGTAGCACATACTTCGGCTCAAAATGAAGTTGACACATGGCAGATGTGTCGTCCAGTGCTTTGTCCGCTCGATGCAAATACCTTTCCCAGGGCTTCCTCAGGGCTGCATCCTTCGGAACGCCTAACAAAGACGGCTTCGTGCTGCCCTTAACGTGGACGTAACCTGTCCGACAGCCTGGCGCAAAACAGTGGTTTTGCCGCCGCGGAAGCATTTTAACCTCGTGAGACGGTCACTGCTTGTCAGGCCACATCGCTGTTCGCAGGAGGACCTAGCAGATTGAGGATGCAAAGCGCGAAGAGTTCTCAAAAAAACAAAACTCGCACACACCGACCGCCACTCCAAACAGCCAGCAACTGCCCCAGCGCCAACGCTCTCTACATTTGGTGCGACGGTGGCGCCGCGCCGCGGAGGCGCGCCGAAGCACGTTTTTGTGACATTGGCGGCGTCACAGCAATGCATAGCGCCGGCCGGCGAGTGAGCCCACTACCCTATTCTAGCTCACTTTACCCTCGCTAAAAAAAGAGTGGAAGACCGTTCGTTTGTGCAGTAACTTCTCGAGGAAGTTCTGCAGTGGCCCTGAACACCGGCAGTGTTGGGTCACGTGGAACAGCCCCGACCTTGTGCACGTGCTCCACTGTCACCAGCTTTGGATCGACTGTAAATGTAGTGTGGGTGTCGCACATGGTCCGCTTGATACTTATGTCGCTACATTCAGAAGCTACCCAGAAAGCTCCCTTCCGCTACTTCCTGGCTATCATTACACAAAGCCCCCTTTTCGTGCCTTGCAATAAGCCAAAAATGGTGATATTATATGCATGAACGAAAATAAGACGTCACATGTTCTAGGTGAGCAAAAGGATTATCTGCTAAATTTAGTTTTGCTAGAGGTTATTAGTTCAATAGCATAAATTATGCGCGTGTTGTCTATTTCACGCAGTCCAAGCTTTATTCCCGTCTTTCCAATCTTCGGCAGGCGTCGGGACGCGTCCCGTTCGTTTTGCTGCGCGCGGCTGGGAACGCTAGAGTTCACGCAGCCATCCGCACTTTTCGCTGCAGTCGGGGAAATATGGCTCGCTAACTGACGGCTTGCAGAATAGTTACTGCGCATATGCGAGCAAGCTTGTTTTCCACACGAAAGCATCAACCACAGACTAGCAGACGAATATTTTTTGCCCATTTACCACTAACCCCTGTCTTTCCTTTCTTTCGTTTTCCCCTTTCTCTCAGTGGAAGAGGAAACTTACAATGAGGCGTGACATTCCTGAAGAAGCCTTGGTGCTAATCCTGCACCTTCGTATGAATGTGGGGGGGTCAACACGCTTAGAGGAGAAAAGCAGTCAGGGAAGACGTTTTACAGGTGTTTGCAAAGTGGGCGCCAGATGCAACACCCTCTACGACGTAGTTGCTTTGTCGGCACTTTAGGAAAACGGGAGACAGCATGAACGAATGGATTCGCAGCGCGCCGTTGAGTACACGAGCGCATAGCAATGGGCATTTCTGAGAACGCGTCCTCCACTCCCGTCGTAGTGTGATGACGTCAATTGAGGCCTCATCTAGTCTAGAGGGTGTTGGCCTGGGGTCGCTCACTATTTTGCAGTGTCAATGGGCCTTTTTCAGTAGAGTGCCTCGGCGAACGAGCGCATCGAGGCACTCTATTTTTCAGGTCCGAACAGCGCCTCCAGCGGAGATCACCGAAATCGAAACTGGGGGTCCGTGGCGTCTGCGCACCGGTAAAAAAATCTCATGGGTCTGGTATTTTTCGGGATAATTTGCAAACGACGCCAGGTGCCCCTCAGTTCGCAACTGCCTCTCAGTTCACACATGTCGCCGCCCGTGCAACGTTTGGCCCAGTGACCCCGCAAAAACATGGCGCGCGTCAAGTCACCACCACTTCGCATGCGCAGACTAGTCTCCAGAAAAAGTCTATTGTTATCCTATCGTTCAGCCGGCGTCACGTGAGATGTCAAACACACATACACTCCCAAACAATCGTCACCTCCCCGCGAGGGGAAAGCAGGCTTCCAGGTAATGTCCTACGACCCTCAAAAATATGAGGAGGCAAGGTCAAGTTCTTTGTGTACTTCAAAAACGCTTCTACAGTCACCTGAGTACAAAGGCGAGCAACCAAGCAATTCCTGGAATCCTCGGCACAATAGCCTAACCTGCTGGCTATGCATTCATGATGCACAGGGCAACACGCTTTCTTCCCTTCTTTCTTTCTCTTTCCCACTCTTTCTTTTTCAGCAGCCTCATGGGGTTACATTGTGCGTTGAAGACGTGGCGACTAGATTTAGCCTCTGAAGTCTGGAGAAATAACCCATCCGTGTTTTGGCGGCTTAGTAATGTTTAGAGGCGCCACTTTTGACGAACGTCCGAACTGACGCGAAACAACTTGATGTTTTTTTCACAGATGGCGCCACCACCAAAAAAATGTTTGCGAGATTTATTATTTCTTGAAAATCTTTTGTTTCAAGCACCGCTTCGTAAAGTTAGTAAGCACTGGTGATTACAAGACACTACATGGTCCTTCTAATGTGCAATAGTTGTTGTGAATTAGCCTACAAAAGGAAAAAAAAAAGTAAATTTGCACAAACTTGGCAAGCAGAAAAAATGAGCTGAATTCACTCCTGTCCTACAAATTTTCTAATTAACTTACGACAATTTTCTCTTCATAGAAACCTAGGGAAAGGCTTGCTGCTTGAATATTAAAAATTTCGGAGTTTCAGCTTGGATAGTTTTGTCCCTTCGTCGGTAATGCCTGACCAAGTAGAGGCATAAACTGCTGAATTCAAGTAGTAATAATTCAATAATCGTTCGTCAGAACACAAAACAACTTCGCGTAGACATAAAGTACATCGTAGCCTGGAAACCCATTCAATATTGTTGTTCTACACCGAACAGAAAAAAAGTTATTTACTCATAAACTTTCAACATTTTGCCCATTTTTATTGGAGCGTGCATCAATTTTTAATTGGTTTACTGGCAATATCTCTTCATAGAAACCTTGCATAACGCTTCGTTAAAAGGCTCTGCAAATTTCATTTCGTTATGTTGAACAGTTTTGCTGCACTGGCAGTACAACGGAGGCTTGTACAGCAAAAATGCTGTTTTTTCCTCACACTGTTTTCATTTCCATGAACTAACGCTCCAGACTATGCGACAATACTAGCTATCGTTAGAAAGCGGAGAACGTAAACTTTCTAATGCAATGCAACTCATATTCATCCATTGAGCAGAGCAAGCACAGTGAGCCAGTAAACAACGACTAAAATGTCGAGTGCTTGCCACTGGAGTGGGACCGCCACCAAGCTCAATCCGGCGGTGGTGGTGGTGGTGGTGTGCGGCGTGACCACCCTTACTGCGCATGCGCATACCCTCTCCACACACCTCCTCTCCACTCACCCTCTCCCCTTCCCCTCTCCCCTTCCCCTCTCCCCTCCCCCTCCCCACTTTCCCTCTCCTCCTTCCGTCTCCCCTCCCCCTCCCACTTTCCCTCTCCACTTTCCCTGTCCCCTCCCCCTCTCCCCTCCCCCTTTCCACTCTTCCTCTGAAACGCTGGCTAGACATGCCGAAATTCTCTCCTGCGCAACGCCGCGATGAGCTCGAGTGCATGCGCGTCCCCTCCCCTTCTCTCTCCTCTCCTACGCTGCCCCCCTCTCGCCCGCCTGTCGACCGCGTTCCCCGCTCGCCCTGTGAGAATTAACGGCCCGGCTAGATGGAAGATACGACGCGCGTAGCGTCCCTCTTCGCGTTCCACGACGCGAGGTCGGTAGCATGCCCAACGAACGCCAAGGGAACGCGATCGTGCAAGTGCTCCGGCTTCGCATCGCCTCATGGTCCCCTTTAGCGGGAGATGGTGTAATTTTTTGTTTTCTTTTCTAGAAGTAAGCCTTCTTTGTCATATTGCTCAAAATTTGGAATGTCGTCCTAAAAATCTTTTTTTTTTTCATACCTTGCTCCAACTATAGATTTTAGTGCTCCAAAAGCAACGTTTCGCTGCTCCAAAATTGCCCCACATCCTATTTCGGCTGGTGCACCACTGCTACTCGACTCGCTGTCTATCAAGCAGTATATCTTCTCCACTAGTGCATTCAGTACTCTTGCAGCTGAGGCTTCGAGGGAGATCCAGGCCAATCATGCCATGGCCTGTGGTGCTGGTTCTGAAGTATGCCCTACGCCGCGGTGTGAGCAGTCGTACCGACCTGGTATACTTTCCAGGCGAAACATTCGACACCTGGAAGGCTGTTTTTCAAGACTTCGACCTAGAAGACGTTGGCTGTCTATCGGGTGAAGATCTACTTGCTGCGATCTACTTGCTACGGCTACGACGTGTGTGGTGCATGGCTCGCATACCTGCGAGAAGTTTTCAAGCACGACGGTCGCTTGACCTTCGAGAGCTTCATAAAAGCGTGCGATTTGACCGCACGTCGCCAGCGTTCAGCAGCCACCGTACACTCTAAGAAAAAAACCGGCTGAAGGGGGAGTAAAGTCAGCTTTAGTCCTCAAATCGTGTCGTTAGTCCCAACTGCCACGAAGTGCGTGTCGTGTGCAAATTCGGAGGACTAGACATACCTCGGAAAAGACTAAAGGGGGGACGAACGGTTGCATTTACTCCTGCGGGTAGAGGTTGAAGGGAAGACGTTTTTTTCTGTGGCCTTTGTTTGCAGCAAGGCTCAGCCTCGAACGAACGCGAAGCAGTGATCGTAGACGCACGAATGCCTCTTTCAAAGGTCATGAGCTTAGCTCTCGGCCAGGTGCGCCCTATTGTTCCGAAGCCCTCCTTTCTACTCTGTCGCGGTGCACGCGGGTTGCAGGCGGCGACGACCTGAGGGGTAAGGAATTCGGCGAACGCATGTTCAAAATGTCCCCTGCACAGATGACAAGAAGGCATCGGCGCGTCGGCCCGCTTACTGCTGCGATCAAGAAAATAACGCGAGAAAAGTTTAATTTAATTTGTAGTGTGTTAATATTGTGTCATAAATTATGAGGACTTGAAACTTAGTTCACCAATAAGCTTCCCAATATTCACTGGCGGTGACAATCGTGTAAATCTGACGGACGTTTCAGCGCTTATGTTGGGTAGAGTTACTGTATATAAAGGTAGCATATATAGGAACTCTAATGTTGGGTATCCTTCCGCGCCGCACTCTTTCTTCAGTATCGCTCGCCGGAGTGTCGAGTGCGGGTCTTGTTCGTCACTTGTGATCTATCTTGCTCTTGTTTCGGGGTCAGCGAGTGCCGCTATTTACGCAGACTATGAACGCAGCTGTGAAGAACATACCTCGCTGCATGTGCTGCAATTGTGGACGCGCATGCACGTTTGTTTCTGTGTACCGGCTGTTTATTGGACCCAACATCGTAACTTTCCTGAGGAAAAATGGACACCTCAGCTTACATGCAAGACTCCATCGCAGCTTCCTTTCTGCAAAGCTTCAGAGATGGACGCCGTCACATCGAGGTGTGATCAACAATTTCTGGATTTACTTGCTCTGCAAACAACGTCCCTCTGCTAATTTTGAAGGTAAGTTTATTATTTTCATTGCCTTGGTACATTGTATTATAAATAATATGAAGACTAAAGAAGCATTGTGCGTCGCATGTTTTTGAGCATGCGACTGCGCAATTATTGGGGCTTACGTGATTAAGTCGCTCTCTTCTAGCTACTTTATTTTGTAACAAAATTTTCCTTTTTGTACTTCTTCCAGGTAGGACTCGCCCTAGTAATTCGGGAACAGGCCCTACACCAACTAAATGATGGCATTCGTTCCTTTTTTTCGTAAAAATAAAGATTGATGTTAATAGAATCGTGTTTCTCTTTCTTCCTTGAATACTTTATAGAACACCGTAGGTTATCTGCAACTTACACAATCAAGAAATCAAAACCGTTGGTAACCTGAATCACTGTGCATGTGTGTGTGTTTGGTGTCATTCATGTGACCTGTGTTCCTGTGTCGTGGTTTGCCACTTCTCGCCAAGTTTTTACTTGTTCATAGGATTCAAAGTGTTTTAAAGGATTGAAAGATCGGGGCACGCAACTAAATATTCTCGCTAGGGCAAGTCTTGAAGCCGGTGTACACAATTTCTCTCAAGTTCGGCAAAGTAAATTCGAATGATCAGCATTATTGCTTGCAAGCGCTCACTGAATGCATTTATAGCAGTTAATACATGTAAGTTGGGTACCACTTCTAAAGCACTATTTAAGTGGCATGTTTCCGTGAAATGTCCGTTCCTAAGAGCGCAGGAACTTCGCCACCATTTTTTACAATTGCGAAGCGCGATTTGCTCTCCCAAGGATCATTTCTGAGGATCAACCAATACTCCTTCAAGGAGTAACATTTGCTCCTTCAGGGACCATTTCCAAAAACCAACTGTTAGTCCTTACAGGAGTAACATTTGCTCCTTCAGGGACCATATCCGAAAATCAACTGTTACTCCTTACAGGAGCAACCGTTAGTCCTTTGCAGTTAATCCTTCAAAGACTAACTGTTTATCCCCTTGCAGTTCATCCCCAAAAGGACTATTGGTTGTGGCAAATCAGTTGATCCCCAAAAGGACTAACCTCCCTACCCCTTTTAGTCCTTTTTTTCTTAGAGTGTAGGCCTTTCTCAAAGGCCCTTTTCAGGGCCACCGATTTGCTGCATTGGTGGAGATCTGCCCTCATAAATCCGCTTCTTGCTTCTCTCAAATTCTTCTTCAATATACATGTACTTGTATTCAAATCTATTGAACGGCGAGCTCATCGACATATTTCTAGGTTTTGCTTGTGTTAAACAGCGAAACAGCCGCTGTCAATTCAGTTCTTCCTTACTCTATCTTATCGCAATAATCGAATTTAGTAATTGTCTTGTCAAATATAGGGTTAGTGCAAACTTACGTCTGGTAATTTTCCCTCGTGTATTATGACATTATGTTGCCCCGTGTAAACAGTTCACAACAAATAAGAGATTCACCGTTGATAATAATAATATCTGGGGTTTAACGTCCCAAAACCACGATAATATTATGAGAGACGCCGTAGTGGAGGGCTGCGGAAATTTCGACCACCTGGGGTTCTTTAACGTGCACCTAAATCTAAGTACATGGGCCTCAAAACATTTTCCCTTCCATCGAAAATGCAGCCACCGCTGCCGCGATTGGATCCCGCAACCTGCGGGTCAGCAGTCGAGTGCCATGACCACTAGAGCACCGTGGCGGGGCAGATTCTCAGTTGATTAGCTGCCTTGTTACCTACGAGACTTGTAAGTAAGAACGCGCGCGCAAGAGAACTGAAACCGTTATGCGTATTCTTCGCCTTACACACACACAAAAAAAAAGAAACGGTCGCCTTGCCTACAGAACAGCAGAACGTTTCCCACAACCTATTCTGTCAGTTATTACTATTTCAAATTGTCGTATCAGCGTGTGCGTGGCGCATTGTTAATTACACACTCTAAGCTTTCACCTCTTATAACCCATTTTCCAGAAGACTGATTGCTCTGGGCACATGCTTTATGTTTACAGAACTATTCAACGCAGAAATTTGTGCTAGTTGGTGGCTGTAGAACTTGTGTATTTTAGCAAACGCAACGGAACAAACATAACCGGCGCTAGTAATCTAGCGCCTGTCCTGTTTACGTTTTGTTTCTGCTGCGTTTGTTCGGTTGCGCTTGCTAAGATGCCCAAATATAGCAAACACGTGATGATCTCTAACTTCGCGCATTACTAGCGCCTCTGAAAGTACTGGCATCGTTGGAACATTTGCGAAATGTTTAAGATGGGCCGATATTATTCCAGACCTTAAAATGACATAGGAAAGCATTAATCGAATTTCGTATCCAATCTTTAGGTCAATCGCACGTGGTCTCGTCTACAAAATAATTACTAAATAACAGCGCTCTTCCCTATATTAAAACGCCCAGCGCTTATTACAGATAGCTGATATCATCGGCCGTTTAGAAACCATAAAGATGACGATAAAAGCGTTACACTTCTACAGGGTGATCAAATCAGATGTGTGATCGTGAAAAACCGGGGTGCAGGAGTGATCTACGTACTCTTGATTTCAGTGTTAATGAATAAAGGAATGTGATATCTCTCACCAATTGACGAAACAATATCATGCGTATCAGTGTGCTTGCTAGAGGAGATTTGCTAAGTATTATTTTTCCTGGCATATAATTGGCGCTCACAGATCGAATGACTACGCATATTTCGAATTATCGTTCAGATTAGTGTATATTTTGTCTCACAAGGGCCTACAGCAGTTTCCTAAAGCAGCAGTTTGATAATTACACAGCTTTATATAATATTTCACCTGGCCAGTCTTTGTGTTTCAGTTATATGAAACTGACATCCGTTCAGTGGTTGGCTGGTATATTACATGGTCAGGATTCGTTCTCCATGTTACACTTAAATCTCAAAATTGCAGCTCTTGGGGGATGTCAGATCATAATCATATTCCCCGAATTCTTTTTGTGGCATGGCTGGAAAGCCGGTATGTTGAATTGTCTACTGATTATATATGCTTAAGATTGTTAACCTCGCCGTGGGAATATTCATGAAAGTATTTATTTTCGAACTTGGTAATATGGCAGTTAATTGGCCCTTCTATGACGTTATGCATAAATGGATCCTTCATTTAACGAGGTCATATTTGTCAACACGTCTGGCTACCTTGCTATAAGGCCTAATTAAAGAGGCACATGCAGTTTTCATGAAGAAATCGCGCTATCAAAACATACCACCAGCGGCGTGCTGCCTTCAATGTGTGCGTTCTTTTTTTTTACGTAATCACGAAATAAGCCGACTATAAAAAGCTGTGGGGCATGGTTTCCGTTAGAATTTCTCTCTTTAATAGAAAGAACAACGTGAAACCAGTGAACAACAAGGCGAGCGTCATTCCGCATCAGCCCAAAATGTACTTGCAATATGACGTCTATTTGTGTCTTCAGCACTTAGGTATGCTGCCTCGCGCATCTCAACTCGAACTATACTCGTAATATTGAAGGATATTGACACCGAAGTTTATATGACCCTCACTTAGCGATTGGTAGAAGGTTTTTCTGAACTGCTGATATAGCACACGAGGGAAGAACACGTGACCTCGAAGACTACCGTGTAGCTAACAATCAGTTTGTACGATCGCGCATTATATCATAGGGGCCCAGCCATGAGTCACACCTGGGGTGAAGCCACCACGTGCACATTGTAGAGCGCACAGGGGGGGAGGGGTGTTAGAATGGAAGGTCGAGGTCAAAAAGGCCATTGTGCAGAAATACTAGAACAATCAGCGCATGCGTTTAGCAAACGACGAGTTGCCTCATTGACCCTCGACTCGCTTGCTATTGATGAGTATTGGTTTATGAATGGTGCGTGTCGTGCCCCGTCAGCTGATGGTGCGACGCAGACGTAGGTGAATCATGCCATTGACGGTGGTAGTGATCCTGGTGTATGGCATACGCTACGGTGTGAGCAATCGCGCTGAGCATATATACTCCGCCTGCAATGCAATCGAGAGCTGGGCGGCTGTTATCAAATACTTCGATCTCGTTGAAGGTGGTCGGATGTCAGGTGAAGATTTACACGTTCTCGCAGCTGCACTTGCATAGTGCGGCTTCGAGTGGTTAACGAGCATGCATTCCCAGGAAATGGGGACATCTTTACGTGGCACATCAATCGGCGGCACCAACGGCGTCCTGCCATAGCTGAATGGGAAAGAGGCGAATAAAAATCGTTCCTCTTGAAAGAAGCTAGTGAACAAAAAAGACATAACCGACGAGAGATGGCGCTCGTGCGTATGTCCCCAAATCCTGGTCATTCGGGCTTCATCGGTCTCTTTTCGTGTCACGCCCGGGTGTGCTCGCTAGGACCGGAGCTGAAAACATAGTTGCATTAGCGCACTGACATTGTGCGAGATGCGATTTACTTCGACATTTGGTGAATCTTGACTGTTTGCGCTAGCTTTGCAGTCGGTGTTCAGGTTCTCTGCATTTGAGAACGTTATCGAACAACATTGAGAACATTCAAGATTGCGTCCTTCGACTGCGCGCTGACGCATACCTTGCTTGCACACCATGCTTGCTGTTCAACTGGTTGTTATGTGTAATAGAAGTTGTGTGTGTACGGTAATTGGTAGTTGTGGGCGACGTATTTATGTCTTGATTCGGAACGCCAGCAGCCAAACGCATGGGCGAATCGGCGTGCGGTAGGTAAGGTGCGTGTTATCTTGCGATACGTAGAAAATAGGTCATTGAGAATGATTGACATCACTACTTAATTGTTTCATTTACTATTTCTTTTCTCCTTAATGTTCCCAACGTTGCAGTGCGCTTGCAAATATTTTGCCGTGTTCCGACAAACAGTTTTTTTGTTTGTTTTTTGCGTGGCCAGCGCGTAAACAGCTCGGGTTCGGTTTCTGCACTGCTGCACTCTTTTTTTCATAATGCACTCTTATTAAAACTTCATCGGCACGGTGCTTCATGTTCTCTTCATCAGAAATAGCACATCCGGGAAATTTTTAAAGCTTCTGCAACACAGTACGTATATAGACATAGGGCTCGCATAAAATCGACTCCCGCAATGCGTGAGATCTGCTTTTTTTTTTTTTTTTTTTGCTGTGACCATTTCTCACCCACTAAACCGTATTTTAGGGGTACGCTCGGCGCAATGCAGCATTAGGAACATTTTTTTGCAACTAATTTAAAAATACGATCAATAACATTCCCTTATACCAAGTTTATCAACAGAGTTCCACGCTTCTGTTTGGTGCAATGGCAAATGATCATGCCACAATTGCCTTCAAGGTATTGGCGGCGAGGAATTACGGAGTCGCCCTCTATCGGACGCGCCTCAATTGCGTGCTAGGCAGGATGCCGCCGGCGCGCGCCCCATAGGTTTTGCTGTCGGCGCTCTACAAAATCACCTCGCGGAAGTCCTCCGGGACATTTCTGAAGGCACTTCCGAAAAGAAATATGTTCTTTCCTGTCAAAAGAATAATTTTCGACGAACTGAAAGCACAAGATAGTCTACAGTCGCGGTCTATCGGCAGAAAACCGAGCACTCGCTTCACGAGGTCGCCGCGTTGGAGACCCCTGAACCGGCTTCTTGCATAAAAGGTAGTCACTCGCTGAGTGCAAAATATGTGAAATATCTCGTTAGAGTAGACTGCCAGTATAACCAAACGGAGCATAACAGAAAGAAGCCTCAAGCCAGCGATTGCATGGGTTCGCCACGACTGACGGTGCCTCTGCATGTATGAGCGTCTGCATGTATGTTCGTACTGATGGTTTCGCTTTTGCTACGAGCGCGTTTTGGCACCGCGCTGTGAACTTTAGGCCGCAGAATATGAGAATTTGTGAGTACACAAACAACTACTGTTGCGCGGACGCTATCAGAGCAGTTCAAAAACAATTTCGTTACAATTACGGCTTCGGTGCGCATGGCAATTTTGTGATGTGCCGTTCCGACGATTCAGTTTTTTTTTTTTTCGGTCTAAATTCGTGTACGTTTCAATGTCATTTGACAAGTTGTCTCGCACTGCGTATCGATCGGCCTTCTCAGCGGGCAAATGCCGCTGCTTCTGTTTCTTTATTCAGTGCATTCGTTTCGTTTGGTGCTCACGCAAAACGTGAGCAAATGCGACGCCTTGTTTTAATGCTCCTTAATTATCGTTCCATTTGCATTCCAGTGAACTTGCCGCTCTCTGTCATCAACAAATTCATAGACCAAACTTCACCACTTCCGAGATTGCTGGTGGAAGGAGTAGTCTACGAGACCGAGCATTGTAGTAGCATGCAACGTCAAGGAAAAGACAGAAAATACAGTAACGTTCGCCGGACTTGTTCTGCAAACGTCGGCTGTGAACTAGGACCCACGTGAACTTGAAATAGCGGTGAATAAAATAGAAGTTATTGCAGCAACCAGAAGCCGCAAAACAAGATAGTAAATATTTGACGAGTACCGCAGCAATTTTGGCAGCAGTGTCGTGTTTAACGCCAACAGGGTGGCATCTTTCCCACGTAAATAAATGAGGCTCCAAGAAAATACGTGGGGTTGGAGAGGCCCAACGCCAGTTTGAGAGTGACACAAATAAATTTGGGACATAGTATTTGCGTCAGGGGAGCGCAAGCTTGACTGAAAAAATGTTATTGCCAACATAAATGCAGCACACAGCCGCAGCATTTGACTCTCTCGCTATGTACGTCCACCAGCAAACGTCGCGTAGCTTATGAAGGCGAAAGTCAGATGCCTCTTCAAACGGGAAGATTGAACGTCGCGGCGTCGAGACGAGTGACGCAAGAAATAATCGTCACGTGATCAGGTCAACATATGACGTCATCATGACGTCACATACCTCCTAAATTTGTAACTTTATTATGACATCACCATGACGTGACAAAACGTGATGTCACATGATGACGTATTCACACGACATGGTCCCTTTGCATTGCCTCCGTGATCGGTGATGGCGTTATCATATGACGTCGTCATGACGTTACAGATCGCCAAAATATGTAGCGTCATTATGACGTCCATGACGTGAAGTCACATGATGACATATTCAACGTCATGGTCGCCTTGCATTGCCTCCGTGATTGGTCACGGAGGCCGTACAAAACCGCGTTAGGTGCAGAACGCTTTTGGAGGGGGGCGCGGGAGAATCAATACATCGACTGACAAGAAGAAGAAGATGACTTTCACTTTCTAGTCATCTTTGGCGAATGCATAGGGGCCCTGTGAGTTTTTTAATTCAACGTATCTAAACAATGACTTGCGCATCTGAAGCCGATTTTGTGGATGCCGAGCACGGGGCCGGAGATCAAGAGGTCGCACGGGAGGGTTCTGAGATGGTATCGCACGTGGTAAAAACTAGCGCCTTTTCCATCCTGTGGCAGATAAGCATCATTTGCCGGCGGGAAGCGCGCGTGAGCCATCGTCTCAGTGCGCGCTGTATGCTACTCACCGAACATCGCAGGCCCGACGCAGTAACGAAAGCCTTCGTCGCGGAAGTGCTTGTTGCGCACAAGACTCGTAGCCGATGGCTACTTGCCGGTTCTTAGCTTTACAACCCATGCTTCACGCAGTTTCTTGTCCCGCGGTTACCGGTTCAGGCTGACACTGGGCTCCGTTGCATAAGCGCGGCACTGCGGCACCGAGCGGTAGATCCCCATGTTCGTCGCCTTCAGAGGCAGCAACTCTATAAACATGGTTTCAATTGAGCAGAAAATGCGATAAAACTTCCGTATTTGATCAGACCGCAACGCATGCGGTACTTGAAACTCGTTTTCAAAGCACGCGGCAGCGCTCCACAAGCAGCCGACGCGGCCGCTGAGACCACGTGATCCTGCCAAGCACGTCGCGCCGACGGTGGCGCCGGCGTTTCCAGTGGTGGGCCTCGAGGCCAATACCAGCAAACAGTTATTATTTTAATAAATCTTCAATTTCACTTTCGTGCGGGACACGCTTATAACTCGAATAGCATACGTAATGTCTTCAACAGATCGAGATATAAACAGCCGAGCAAATAGAAAGGTATCTATTGTTTTCAATACCGCTGACCATAGCGAACGGAAAAGATGAAGTATCCTGTGGCATGTGATCTTTTCCAGCAAAGTTTGTTTAGTTCACTGTAGGAAGGTGTGTCATTCGAGGGGGGCGAATTCATTCCGACCAACTATATGCGGCCACGTATAGAACGGCGCTTTTTGACATAAATTTTTCCAACACGGCATGGAAAAATTAACGATATTCTCAGAGTAGCTACGTCGCGATGTCGTGGCTACGGACTTCCAGTCCCATCGTGGGCGGAGCCACGAACTTGATCTGGGGGCCTTCGGCTGCCCAGATTCGAGTTCCTCATAGGACTCCAATAAAGTTCTTGTCATGTCATGTCTCAGAGTAGCTCACCAGTAACGTTCAATTGCTGGAGAGCTACTCTCTGGAACTCGGTGCTGGCTTGAACCGTTAAGTTATTAACATTTGTAGCCTAAGATGCTCATCAATTATCACACTACAGGGACAATAACATTAACGAGCATGGAGCACGTTAAATGTTGAAAAAAAAAAACGCATGCGTTTCCAAATCAGGTTCCGAGCGCGTTCCCCGCAGCAGCTGCCATGCAGGGTATTTATTTTTTTTTTTCTTTATATATTTCGACATTCACTGTAACTTGAAGTACAGGTGGTATTCTGGCGAGCTAAAAGTGCTTGTTTTCTAGTTCGAATAAAATAGGCAGGTGGTGAGCGTACGGCTACTTCCGGAAACTTCATCGGGCACCTGGCGCTCTTGTAGTGCGTAGAGCAAAATACGCGCTATTAATGGTTTGACTGTGTTTGTCAGCGTTGGGAAGTCTTCCCAAAGTTAAATGGTACTCTTAGCTAAGCTTATTTTGTTTGTACTCTAAGAGGGTTACTTAGGAGAGGGGGGGGGTGATATTCCACAAATCCAGTCGCACTGCATTTGAGGAATATCAGCCGCTTGAGTACCTTTCAAGATCTAGGAAATATAACCTTCCCGGTAGTGTCTCGCCCATTTTAATGTTTAACTGTTTTTACGACGTGAATTTATGCAAAGCCGTTCCCCCTTTTACAACCCCCGTCGCCGCCGTGTACCGCAGATATAAAGGTATGTTGCAATGTTACCCCGTACAATTTCAAATAAATTCGTGGTATGCATACAACTACAGACACTAAAACCAGACTACTACCAGAAAAGCTCAGTTATGTGTCTTCGTGTAGAGATGCAAGAGAATAAAAGAGCACTTATTGAAAAACTGGGTTTTATTGCATGACTTCATAAACGAATTCTTTCTTTGCAAGTTTT
The DNA here is from genome assembly GCF_013339695.2 of Rhipicephalus sanguineus. Taxonomy (NCBI): domain Eukaryota; kingdom Metazoa; phylum Arthropoda; class Arachnida; order Ixodida; family Ixodidae; genus Rhipicephalus; species Rhipicephalus sanguineus. The sequence goes on along the minus strand of NC_051185.1, from coordinate 110,543,238 downwards.
GTTATGAGCACTGATCCCCCTTCATTCATTTGCAGGGTGGCTTCCTTTCCTTCTGTCTTGGCAGATTAGCAAAGGTGCTCGGGGCGGCAATAAAACCTAGTTCAGTGTAGCCCTGGCTACCCTGAACCAAATTGTAAGTCACAATCTTGACAACCGCACAGAAACCGATCTCATTCAGCTCGACCTGAGCAATGCCTTCAACACCCTCAACATTTCTCTCTTGCTGGACAAGGTGAAGGAATCAGGAATTCGCGGATGCCTGCTCAGGTGGCTGGCCAACTTCCTGATCGGGCGCAGCCAACGTGTCGTATATCGTGGCGCCCACTCTAAGAGGATACCTGTGCCCTCAGGTGTGCCTCAGGGTTCTGTCCTTGGGCCGACCCTCTTTCCTGATATACGTCAACGACATGCCCCAGTACAACCATTTCCCCCTTGTGCAGTACGCGGACGATGTACACGTTTATCCTTCCCCCTATCCTTCCTTCCACCGCTAGTCAGGATCTCTAGGAGTACCTAATGGTGATCGACTCCTGCATCGTTTCAAACCACCTGAAGCTGTCCCCCGCTAAAATCAGTGTAATGAATTTCTCGAGTGCTCGCCTGCCTGCCAAGCCCTCATACTCTATGCGCGGTATACCTCTTCTCACGAAGGATTCACTGAAAATCCTAGGTGTCACGTTCACCAGCACTCTGGACATCAGCCTTCAGCTTGCAAGCGTCGTTGCTAGGGCCCGCCGCGTCCTCGGCTTCGTGTCCAGAGTCTCTAAACCATGCGGTCCCGCTACATTTGCCCTTTTGTACACATCACTCGTGCTGCCTATCCTTGAATGTGGCTGCGCCGTATGGTCACCCAACCAGCAGCACCTTATCGCCCGCATCGAAAGCGTACAAAGAAGAGCCCCGCGCACCATCTACGCACGCTCCGCCGGCGGATTACGCTACCCGCCTGAAGATGGCCAAGTGGCGTCCTCTGCGACAACGTCGTGCTGTGACCCAAATGCGCCTGCTCTGTCGTCTACTCGACGGCTCCCTGACGGACACCCCCTTATCGTCAGCAGTACGTGTGGATAAACGCTCGGGTCAGCCGGAGCCTTTGCATACACGCACTAAGCGTCACGGTTCCTCCGCCATCCCAGCCGCCGTGCGCGACTTCCTCACTCTTCCCATGAGTGTTTGCGCACCTCCCCCTCGCACCAGCGAAGACTCCAAACATGGTGGTGGTTGTAGTGGTTTGAAGAGGAAAAGGCGCCTAATTTCTGCAGCCCGGTCGGGAGCACGGCGCAGCGCCTCCAAACATCTCTGCTCTCTGTACAGTCGGCATTTGTCCACCGACTCGTGGTTAGAGTCACTGGAAAATTTCAGAGTAGCGCAAAGGTAGGCTGCACGCGGGCAACATTGGGCGGCGCCGGCCATTTCCCTTCCAGACCGTCCGGCGCGTTGCTAGCCTGTGCTGACAAGTGACCGATATTTTCGCCTCGATGCCGTGTTACGCTCGGCGGAACTGCAATATGTGTGTGTTTGTTCAAGAGGATATTAGAAGTGATTTCCAGTCATCGACAGTTATTTTTCGGCTGCGCGGTAAGCGGTGTAACTTGTTGCGCTCTTTCCGTTTACTCTGTCCTTCCTTCCTGTGTTCGTCCGATTGAATGCGCAACGATTCCCACCACGAACATGCACCAACTCGCCCAGCAAGAAGTTCTTCTAAAAAAACTTACGAAACGTGCGGCGAATGTTGCCATGTGCTCGCGAACTCTCTTCATGGCTTCATCGGTCTCTTTTCGTGTGACGGCTGGGTGTGTTCGCTAGGTCCAGAGCTGTAAACATAGTTGCATTAGTGCAGTGACTTTGTGCGAGATGCGATAAATGTAAATAAATATAGACTACGAACCAAAAGCGAAAATTTTTATGTTGCAGATTTATTTACACCGATCTTGTAGTTAAGCCTAGGGACGTTAGCGATCTCAAAAACTAAGCCAAGTTATGCGTAATCCTTGGTCGTCGAAGCTACCTGAAGGCAAGCGAAGACATTTTACAGTCATTTGCTACGAAAGAAGTGGATCCGTCCACATCAACGCGAAATTCAGTTCGAAGCGGGCGTCCAAAACCTCCGCCATGTTTGCGACGCCGCCGCCGACATAGGAATTCTTGCGAAAGAAACAGTTTAACGCACTCGCGTTAAAAGCGGAAACGAGGGGCCACCTTGTTGAGAAATGAGTGCCCGAACAGGGAACACTAAGCCGGCGTACCTTTACACGCGTTAAAAAAAACGTGTACCTCCCGCGTTGTTGGCAGTCGCTGTTTCCACTTGAACACTAGGCTCCCTATCCCTAAGCCCAATTAGCTATGGTTATCTAGAGAAATTCAAGGAGCCCATGCTGAAGGAAGAGGGGTAGGGGAGAGGATAATAGAAAGCATGGGACGCTACTCCCCAACAATTATATTAAAGCAGTATACTGTTGACAGGATTCTTCAAAAGGGAGATAAGAAAACGAAGGAAGTTGGGCGAAACTTACTAAGCCGGACGACTCAGCGGAATTTGCCTCGATCCTTTCTTAGAACGGCGTGGAACAGCGCACCAACGTAGCAAAAGAAAAGGGGGGGGGGGGAACAGACTTGACAAAGAGCGCTCATTTCTAACTGTCGGTACTCAGTGCATTTGCTACTCTGCCTTTTTTCTTTTTTCTTTTTTTTTTTTTTTTTTTTGCTGCGTTCGCGCCCTGCGTTACACGCCGCCGTGAACCGAACGGCCGGGACTCTCGGAAGTTTCTACTCCTTCCGCTACCTTTCATAGAAGTTGGGTGCCATCTCTCTCTCTAAGCTGTCAATGACGATAACATGCTTGTAGACTTCGCTTTACCAGAGGGTTTCAACAGGACTGTTTGCCGGCTCAATATTATAGAAAGCCTCGTAAAAAAAGAGGCAAAAAATCTTAGTGTGTGAAAGGCATTCATAAGCTACCAGGATAGCATTAGTTACTAGGGTGATTCCACGTAAGATCGAACAAACGATGGCTGGTCGACCTCTCAAATTTATTTCAAAATTTTATATATTATTGCCTGATGAGTGGAAGAAGAGGATCCGCAATTTGTTTTGCCGCCAAAAATTTTTTCGAACCACAGGAAATCCATAATGACGAAGAGGTGGAGTGGAGCGCTCATCCGCTCTGCTGTTTTGGCCTAATTTCGTTATGAATTGCACAAAATATATTAAAGTTAGGTAGCTGAAATTTATTTACCCTAATATATGCATGTTTTTGCTCCTGCTCAGGTATTTTTAGTTTTTATGTGTAGTGTATATGTTTTTATAAAAAACCTCAAAAGTGGCCCAATCGGCAAAATTTTCCTTACTTTGAAGGTCTTTATCTCAAAAAAACCTTGTAGCAGAGGTACAAAAATTCCGCATTACGTTCTTCGCATGTTTATCTACCAAACTGCCAAATCTTGTATTTATATAACTTTTCAGTAAAGAAGATATCATCGGGCTAAGTTCAAGAAAACACGGAACAATGAAAACTTCTGACGACAATTAAAAAAAAACCCCATTTTTTTAATTTCTTAAACTTTGTCCACTTATTCTCCTCCACATCGACTTTTACAATCATTAAAAACATGTTGCATAATGTCGTTTCACTAATAGTTACGGCCCCTCCAATGAGACCCTTAGGCAAGGATGGGCAATTCCGACTTCTTGCCCAGCAAGTGTATAAAATGCAGGCAGGATTGAATTTCTTTTTATTAAAAGGTCAGCAGGTACCTAAAAAGGTGTCGCCGGCACTGAAGACGTTAATTTTGAAATTATTTGGTCACTGCAGCGGCCACGAGCGCGGAGCTACCGAGTAGGCGCGCGCGCACCCGAGATGCTCGTTGTCAGAGACGGCGTAGTGAGAGCTCGTTTTCGCGTCCTCAGACCGATTGACTTCGAAACAGTAACACCTCTCGGGTGACTTGAACGCACGTGCACTGGAGCTTCGCTATTCTATCCGCCCTCTGTTCGCATCTTAGCTAGGCGCTGATAACACGGCGGAGATGGAAGCAAGATGAAAATTCTATAAGGAGCTATGAGCGCTCGCTTCACGCACGCTGCTTGCCACAGAAACTGCGCTGCGCCAGTTGCGATCAGTGGAAAGCATGAACGTGGCGCTCCAGTGGCAAAGCAAAATATGGATTGTCAAAGGAAAGAAAAGCAAAACTATCGGTAACCGGATGCGCTTATGTCGGCAGCAGACGGCGTGAACTGGCCGCGCGTTCGGTGCGCTGTTCACACTTCATTCGGCGCGGATAGTTCTTGTGCTTTGCTCTTACTCTACTCCTCCTGTGCGCATCATGACGAGAAAGTGTAGCTCTGAATGAGTCTATTGTAGAGACTACCTTTCGAAGCACAAGAAGCTTAAAGGAGTACTGACACGAATTAAAAAAAAATTCGGATTGTTGCTCTAAATAAAAATACTTGTGCCGAGAAACCTAAAACGACTATTGTGGTGCCTGGGAATGCATCCTATATATTTTAATTAGCTCCACCTTAAAAAGACACTTTCGGTTTCGACATCGAGGGGGTGGCTTCTCAGTGTCGTTTCATAGCAGTGTGACGTCACGGAGATAAAGAAATTCGCGACGTACTAGCGGGAAATCCGTCATCTGCTCGTGGTGCAACAGACAACGATGAGTGAATTGTCGTCCAGTGACCCTGACAGTGATTTCTTCGATTTAGGCTGCATGCAGGACGCAGAATTCGCGAACTCGGAGGAACTGTCTTGACTTGTCGGGATAATGTCCTTCAAGTGTGGCTGGCTTGCAAATGCTCAGCGACGAAAACTTCAAAGTCAAATTAAAATATTTTATACGTGTTCTCCGACTCCAGTGTGTGGACAGCGTGGACACTGCATACCAACGAAGCAAAAAATGTCCCTTTTGCGATGTCTCAAAATCGTGTCAGTACTCCTTTAAATATTGCAAAGAAGCCAAAATTTCGGAGAGTTACCGACCTAGACATAAATGCTTTGAAGGAACGTTTAACGCCCGAAAGATCAGTGACTGTCAGTGAGACGGACTACTTGTGCTACGCGTGCTTTTGCTACCACTGCAATGAAAGATCTTCACGGAACGCCCAGTTTAACGATGACATTCTTATGCCACTGAAAAAGAAAGCGACGCAATTAACCAGATCACTGCGACTACCGGTGCACGTGCGTTCAAGACACCCGAGAGGTGCTGCTGTTTCGAACTCAATCGGTCTGAGGACGCGAAAACGAGCTCTCACTGCGCCGTCTCTTACAACGAGCATCTCGGGTGCGCGCGCGCCTACTCGGTAGCTCCGCGCTCGTGGCCGCTGCAGTGACCAAATAATTTCAAAATTAACGTCTTCAGTGCCGGCGACACCTTTTTAGGTACCTGCTGACCTTTTAATAAAAAGAAATTCAATCCTGCCTGCATTTTATACACTTGCGGGGCAAGAAGTCGGAATTGCCCATCCTTGCCTAAGGGTCTCATTGGAGGGGCAGTAACTATTAGTGCAACGACATTATGCAACATGTTTTTAATGATTGTGAAAGTCGATGTGGAGGAGAATAAGTGGACAAAGTTTAAGAAATTTTTTTTTTTAATTGTCAGAAGCTTTCATTGTTCGGTGTTTTCTTGAACTTAGCCCGATGATATCTCTTTACTGAAAAGTTATATAAATACAAGATTTGGCAGTTTGGTAGACAGACATTCGAAGGAACGTAATGCGGAATTTTTGTACCTCTGCTACAAGGCTTTTTGAGATAAAGACCTTCAAAGTAAGGAAAATTTTGCCGATTGGGCCACTTTTGAGGTTTTTTTATAAAAAACATATACACTACACATAAAAACTAAAAATACCTGAGCAGGAGCAAAAACATGCATATATTAGGGTAATAAATTTCAGCTACCTAACTTTAATATATTTTGTGCAATTCATAACGAAAGTTGGCCAAAACAGCAGAGCGGATGAGCGCTCCACTCCACCTCTTCGTCATTATGGATTTCCTGTGGTTCGAAAAAATTTTTGGCGGCAAAATAAATTGCGGATCTCTTCTTTCCACTCATCAGGCAATAATATATAAAATCTTGAAATAAACTTGAGAGGTCGACCAGCCATCGTTTGTTCGATCTTACGTGGAATCACCCACTAGTCATTCACTGTGTTCTAATCTCTACCAGGAGTCACAGCAAAGAGGAAAAGGTACATCACGCCCTGTTTTTTTTTTTCTTCTTTTTTTTTTGCTACTGCTAGGACTACAAGAGAATTTTGAGACCTCACAAGAGGTGTACTTTGGGCATTTACATACGGAAACCTTGCATCTGATGCAAAAATGAAATTATGGTAACACCAACAGCAGAAATTATTCACAGTGAAATGACTCCATGAATGACAAATTCATGGGGCTCATGTTTGTATGGAATGTAAATGAATATTTGAGGCCAGCATTTCCTCGAATGGCTAGCCGAGGTTTACAACACGTATGTTTTGTTCTAAAGCGTGTAGGCCTTATAAAAAAACGTAGACGAAATAAGGTTCATCCGTATTTCCTTCACTATGAGCAAGGTTTCCCTGAAAGCGCCGTAATGTATGTACTCCGATCGGGATTGTTGTCGCTTCGACTTCGCTTTGCTTTTTCTTTTCAAATTAAAGCTCTTATTCCCACAATCCTAGCAGGGGATCCAGTGAAAATTATCTAAGACACCGCACTGATAATTTCGGCATCTATTCTGCGGAATAGCTGTAGCGTTGAGACGTAGCGAATGATGTTGGATTATTTTAGTTTTTATTAAAATTTCACTGACCCCGAAAAAATATGTGAGCAGAAAGTCCTAATCTATAGCACTGCAGCAATTAATATCGCATTTAGTATAACGCGAGGTAGTGTTCACGAGAGCCAATTATTTTTAGTTGAATCATCCCGCTCCTTTGTTTTGAATAAGGTTTAGACTCTCTACGGTTGCTTTGCCGAAGCCGTCGCAACAGAGGTGAAAGCGTTGGCCATGCAGGAACAGCGCTTGCAGAAATCACGTTTTCCTTTATTTTTCGTGCGTTATTCTTATAACCCAATCTAAACGTTAACATCTATGAAACACGCGTGCCAGGGGTCCTGTGGCAGGCAGGACGTTTTTATCACAGTTGTAAAACCTGGAATTAAAAAACAAATGCTAAATGCAGCGCTCGTGCACGGGTTCCGAAAAAAACGTCCCCGGAATAAATGTCCCCGGAAGATACGTCCCCGGAAAAAATGTCCCCATTTGCGCTGTCAGAAAAAAACGTCCCCAGACCGCGGCCCCTTAAACATTGTGCCTTCAAGTCGGCAATTCTTTATTTCTCATTGCAAAAAAAAGAAAAATGATCCGCGCGAAGATTGCAGTTTACTGATATTTAATGTGCAAGAAATATATATCTGTATTATTTCCACGGCGCAAAAGCCGAGAATACAGACGGCGCGCAATAATCACACACGGACCAACTGGCATTATCGCCAGCAGCGGAGCGAAATGTACCCACCGAATCCTATGAGCCTCAGGGATCTTGTTATTCCGGCACCTTGGACTATGGTCGCGTGCAACCGTCCAGAGCACTTCCTTTGCTACGATACTGGCCCAGAGACTTAAAACAGACTGCTTGTATTTGCCAGCGCAACGTGCTTGAAATTATCAGCCGAGAGCAGCACCTGGTTTATTGACGGAAACTTCGATCTCGCTCCCAAGGGATGTCTGCAGTTTTACGTTTTTCTTGTAACGCTAGGTGAGGGCGCTGTGTCAATTGCTTATGCCTTCTTGACAAGGAAAAACCAGGAACCGTGCGACGATCTGTTCAGGTCACTGTGTGACCAGTGGGAACTCCTTGGACTGACTTTGTATCCGGATGTCATTATCTACGACTTTGAAAAGGCGATCATGAATGCTGTAAAAACAGACTTTGGAGAAGACGTCACGATAAAGGCGTGCTTCTGCCATCTATTCAAGAGCTCGGGTTGACCACCCTTAGTTTGTAACGTAATTTGTAATGATTTCTTCCTGTTGCCTTCCTTGCTACTTCAGCTTATAAAACGAGCTCTACTTTTGAAAACGGAGAATCAACGCTCGACCAAAGTTGTAAAGCAATTGTGCAACCACGTGGCATACTTATATTGAATGACACATTGCACATTCTGTGGTGTTACATGTGACGTTGTTTTGAAAAAAAAAAAACTATATTATGATTTACTGTACCTTGTTAGCGAAAAATATCGTCTGCAATCGGTAATCATGTGTATGGCTCCGCTTCTATAGCCACAAAGCACGTACTAAATTTCTCCGATACATACCTCTATCAAAACACCACAGCCTGCCAAACCATTCCTTTGGTAAATTATTGGTCACACTCTTAGACGTTATCTTTGAGTTGAAATGATAACCGTACGTCGCCTACCGGTTAAGCACAATTGGAAATCTACAAATGAGAACACTAGAATTCTTGCAGTGATGAGACCTTTGTCAACCATGTAACCATGTTCACTTGTAAACCGTGGCACAGAATGTACAGCTGTAACCGGACAACAGAAATATCTCTGGTGCTCGCAGTTATAGCCTGCTCACCGCTTCTCATGCTTCGCTGGTAACAGACGACAATGACCGACAACGTTCACGAACACACCACACATTTTAGGCGCGGTTAGGAGCATTCTTAAATGTTGTCGGTCATTTTCGTCTGTTACCTGCGCAGCCGTAGAAACGGTGCGCCTTCTAGAACTATCGCGAGCATTAGTGATAAATCTGGAATGTGCGATCCCTCATGCGCAAAACGCGACGTGTTTTACTGCTCGCCGCTATGGCGAAATCCATGTTGATACCAATTTCTGGGATCCTACGTGCGAAAACTACGATATGATTAAGGTGTATGCCATAGTGTAGAGCTGCTTGTAATTTCGACAGCGTCAGATTATTAACGCTCATCTACATCGCACAGAACGCGGACCTCTAACATTTCGTTCCACCGAATTACATCCGCTATACGCCTAGTGCGCGCCGACGGAAGCGCCATAGGCGGCGAACTCAATCATTGCTCTCGGGAAAGCAAGCAGACGGCCGCCGTGGTTTCCTACGTCGTTGTACGTGTGTTTCCGCGTTGTTCACGTTTCCGTAGTGAAATAAGCAACGTTCGTCGTATGTGTGGTGGCCGAAACTTCAAGGGATGTCGAATAACAATTGCTGTGGAGTGGAGTGCTCAAACACCTAAAAAAACGCGCCCGGAACACGGTTTTACTCACTTACCGCAAGGCCTCCTGAGCAAGAGCGACGGAAGCAATAGATCGCCGCTGTTCGTTGGCAAAGACGAGCCGCTTCGTCATTGTGCGGGTTAACACGCCGCTTCTTGTTCTAATGCTTTTCGTTCTGTCATATCGGTGCTCGCTGGATGCACTCGATCATGTTGACACTGGTAGACGACCAAAGTTATCAGCCTGAGCATTGGTTCGGTTCGACCGCCGTGCAGGGCACTTCGCTCAAACATTCTATATTTCAGAAGTGTCGAGTTGGTCATCTATGAACTTAGCTTGTACTAGCGCGGTACATGTACCGCGCTATTACAAGCTAAGTTCTATATTTATTATTTACAGAAACAGAAATGCAGCAATGGTTGACTTCAGAAAGAACAAGAAGTGATTGAGACGTCACCTTTGTAAACAAAACAAAGCGGATGTTCACCACGAGCTGCACCTCATAGCTGGATCTTGTTACGCTGGTCTGCGCGACGCACCTTTGATATTCACCGGCATGACGATTCACTCCACGCGGACGTTCGTTCTCCTCCGCAGTCGGTCATCACATGTCTTCTCGGCGACTCTCTTCAAAACTTGTCCCTGTCATCTCTTGATACTTAACTCACAGCACTAGATCATCAAACAACACGTCTTCTGCGGTCGAGCGAACTACTATCACTAGAACGACATAACTTCTTCGCCGACTAACTCCTCAGTGACTGACTGCCCCCGCGCGCTTGCTGCGCTTGCACTGCGTGTATCGGCTCGCGCCTGGGCCTGCCTGGGCGGCCTGGGTATGATTCGTCTGTGCGTAGCACACCGAAAGCTAGGGAAAGGGCGAGATCCTCTCACCGATTCGTCTGCGGAATCAGACGGCGCCGCTGGCTCGGCTTTGCTTTCTCGAATATCCCGATCTTTCGCGTTCGTTCGCTTTGTCGGTGGCGTCTAAAAGGCGCGAGGGCGCGCTCCCGGCGCCTTTTTATACTTGTTTTTTCGATGCGCGCGCTCTATCGCGCACGAACCGTCGGCGCTAGGCTTTCATGCCGTCGTTCGAAATCGGCGACGTGCGCTTAGTTAAGCGCTCGTTCGTGACAAACATCGTGCACAAGTCCACTTTCGTAGAGGCCCGCGCCTTTCCTGCAGCTGCTAGTGCAGAATTAGTTGTCTAGCACCCGCACGAAGGGGAAATAGCAGCCGCGAACTTCATTCATCTCCTCACAGCAAAGCTGTGCAAAGCGCTGTCGTCTGCTCGGCTTCCCGCACGTACTGTCGGCGGCGCCCGCTAGGCGGCTATCAGTGGCGCCTCTATAGGCGGTGCACAAGGCGTATGGCCTGTATCGAACCCGGGTATTTCGGGTCGACAGGCGGGCGTTGTAAGCACTGCGCCACCAAGGCGCGCGGTCGTTACACCATGAGCGTGACAGTTTTTTTTTCTTTTTTTACGGTGTACAGGTTTGCCCGACAAAGGCTTCTAACTTCACAGGCTTGAGTTGGGCGTTCTCCACTGTCGCAGACATGTGCCATTATCATAACTCACTAGTTTATTGATCAATGGTTTTATTTTGTCTCTCTACAATATGAAGTCCAGCACGTGGGACCTCAAGCAAATCATAACGTCGCTCACGCGTGAAATATGTTTGTACTTTGCAAAATAATAGTGTTGGACATGCGCAATCCCCTAACACGCCAACATATATGCGAACCGTAATTACTGAAAGGGGCAATTAATTAGGAATGTACGTATGCGTGCTCATGCGGGTATTTTTACTCATTTGTAACTTTTCTTGCTTTTTAATGAATGTTGAGGTTGTTTGACGGCACCTATGTCATTAGAGCTCTTTCGAGGACCAATAAATTCGTATGCGTTACAGAAATTGTGCACAAGCCGTAACTGTGGTGTCGCGCCTTACCAGTTTCGGTTTCGATTGTGTGACGCAGAGCGCCACACAACGGGTATTTCATGTACGAAATCGTATGACCAAATCTCTTGGTAAATAAACTACAGTCCCATCCCCGTTTGCCGGCTGTCTTGACGCAACTGCGGGCGCTCCGGCGCTGAGCCGCCTTCCTAGCCCGCCGGACGGTACCTCCGGCGGCGACACTACAAAGTGGCGACGAGGTGAAAACAATGTAAGCCTCCACATAAACATCGACGGCGCTACATTGTCCTGCTCACAAGTTTCAAGTACAGCAACTCCAAGAATTCCTCCCAATGCTCCGTCCGAATTTCATCACCTCTTCACCCAGGAACTTGGCCTGGTGAAAGGCTACATGCACGAAGTGAAACGCCGCCCAGGTGTGCAACCTGTAGCTGCCAAGCTTCGCAGATTGCCATTCCTGTTTCGACAACAAGTCTCCGATGAACTTTCCCGTCTTGAAAATGCAGGCGTCATCGAACGTGTTTCAGCATCAGATTGGGTCTCTCCACTGGTCGTGGTGAAGAAAAAGAACGGTTCATTAAGACTTTGTGTGGACTTGCGTGAACCAAACAAAGCTATCGTGATTGATGGGTTTCCCTTGCCCCACATCGAAGAACTTCTCCAGCAACTTACAGGTGCTGTTTACTTTTCGAAGCTAGATCTTGCATCAGCATATCATCAGGTTAACTTGTCAGAATCAAGTAGGGACTTAACCACTTTTGTAACGCATGATGATTTGTTCAGATTCCGTAGAGTCTGCTTCGGGCTTGCATCTGCCCCTGCTGTTTTTCAAAAAATGATGTCAGACATTTTGAAAGGTTGTTCTGGAGTACTATGCTACCTAGATGACATTTTGGTCTGGGGCCGAACGCGTGCTGAACATGATGCTAATTTACAAGCAGTACTAAGCCGCATAAGCAACACAGGAATGAAACTGAACGACAAATGTGTCTTTGCTGTCCAGGAAATCCAATTTTTAGGACACAATGTCAGTGCCAGAGGATTGTCTCCTCTTGAGTCCAAAGTGTATGCTATTGTTAATGCACCTGCTCCTACAGATTGTAAATCCTTGCATTCATTTCTTGGTCTCGCTGGCTATTACTCAAAGTTCATTCCTCATTATGCTGACGTTGTTGAACCACTGCGCTCCATGTTGCGTAAAGGCCAAATATTTAATTGGTCGCATGAAGCCAATTCGGCATTCAACAGTATCAAAGAAGTACTGGCTGAAAACCCAGTCATTCAACTCTTTGACGAGAAGCTTCCCATAGTCATAACGACTGATGCTTCCAACATAGGTTTGGGTGCTGTGTTTCAACAACGCAAAGGTGACCAGTTAATTACAATTGCTTTTACTTCGAGAACCTTGTCACCTGCTGAACGCAGATATTCTACTGGTGAGCGTGAAGCCTTAGCATGCCTCTTTGCTTGCGAGAAATGGCATGTATACCTCTGGGGTAGACATTTTACGTTACGCACTGATCATCAAGCACTTACTACATTACTTTCTGCTGGATCAGAGGGCCGACGCCCATTACGCATTTCACGCTGGTGCGCCAGACTTTTGTACTACAACTTCACTGTACAGTACTGCAAAGGTTCAAATAATGTTGTAGCAGATGCACTTTCCCGTCTGCCTTTGCAACTTCCAGTCTCTCCAGACTTGGAAGAAGAGATAATCTCGCTTGTCACTCCATGCATCAGTAAAGCTGATCTACAGGCAGCAACTGCTGAGGATACTACTTTGCAACAAGTAATTCCATACATTGCTAACGGATGGCCAGAAAAGAAATCTCTTCAGCCACAACTACTGCCCTACTTTGCAATCAGAAATGAGCTGTCCTATGTAGACAACTTAGTTTTCCGTGCAGACAGAGTAAGCATTCCTGCTTCACTCTGCAATAAACTCGTACAGTTGGCTCATGAAAGTCACCCTGGAATTGTCAGGACTAAGCAGCGACTTAGAGAAAGATACTGGTGGCCTGGCTTAGATAGCCAAGTTGAACGGGCAGTACGCGACTGTGTGGTATGCCAAACAGCAGATAAATCTGCTAAACCAGTTTTTGCACCCTTACAGCCTGTTCCATGGCCAGACAAACCTTGGGAAAAGCTAGGCATGGACATTGTCGGTCCACTCGAACGTGCTCCTTTCGACTTCAGATTTGCAATTACATTAGTTGACTACCACTCTAAGTGGCCTGAGGTTTGCTTTACCCATGCAGTCACTTCTGACGCAGTAATTACATTTCTATCAGCACTTTTCAGTAGGGAATGTTTTCCAGAAGCAATCGTCACGGACAACAGTCCTCAATTTAAATCTCAAATATCTGAGAAGTTCCTCTCCGACAGAGGCATACAGCATCTTTGCTCTTCGAACTACTATCCACAATCTAACGGTCAAGTTGAACGCTTCAACCGCGTTTTGAAAGAGCGAATTCAGCTCGCTCAACTTGAATGCCGCCCACTGAAACAAGCTGTAACAGAGTACTTAGGCACGCATCGCTTTACGCCTCAAGCTACTACAGGCTTGCCGCCTGCACAACTTCTGCATAACCGCCAACCGCGTTCTGGAATTGACATTGCAGGGGTACACCCAAACTCTTCCGCTCCTTCGCCCAGTTTGGATCCTGTGAGAACACGAGTGTCCCACAAGCAACAGGCAACTAAGCAACGCATTGATTCTAAGCGTGGAGCAAAACCTCCTAAGCTACAAGTGGGCCTCAGAGTTAAAGTTCGTCTGCCAGGGAAGCAGAATAAATACAGAGGTCCTTATACAATCCTTAGTCAAACTGGATTCAATTCCTTTCGCCTTAGTGATGGCAACGTCTGGAATGCATCAAAGCTGGTAGTTGTTCATGCTGAGCAGAATGCAACTCCACAGCAGAATTCATGTCCTCCACCTAACACATCGTCCATGCATCAACATAATTCCTCCCCACCTCCATGTTCTTCTGCAGTTCCACAGTTAGTGCGACTTCCACTAACCACCTTGCAGGCACCTTCACAACAATCGGCTGATGTGCCCAGCCCCAATGCAACTCTTCTCGAAGGGGGGATAGATTCGTCGACTGACATGCCGACTACGGAAAATCTTGAAACTTTGCCGCGTTCGCTCTCCGATGAGCATGTAGGTGAGCCCCAAGGCTCAAATTCTTCTACTAACCGTCCCCTTCGTCCCAAACGGCACCGAAGAAAGCCGACACGGTACAAGGACTATGTTCCTTGATATATATATTCTTCATAATACTCATGTTTCACATACTACTATACTGCTTATATACTACTTCATATACTACTTTATATACTACTTTCATATATTACTGCATAATCCTTCTTTTGGGGAACATATAATGGTGACTGACACTAAGTTCCTAATTACTACTTATACTAGTTCATAAATGGGCTCATGCAATAAAAATACAAATTCATTACATCAAGTTTAGTCAAACTACGTCAACTCTGGTCACATAAATATTGTCCTAATAAAGAATACATTCCTACATGTGATAACTATTGTATAATGATGTTACTTATTTTGCACCTTTTCTTACAAGATGTTCAAGGATTGTGTGCCAACGTGTTACTTCATACAAACTTTTCAGTGCCTTACCACTGTATAATGTCATATACAGAGTACAACTCCTTTCCTTTTTGGGGGGAGATGATGTGGTGTCGCGCCTTACCAGTTTCGGTTTCGATTGTGTGACGCAGAGCGCCACACAACGGGTATTTCATGTACGAAATCGTATGACCAAATCTCTTGGTAAATAAACTATAGTCCCATCCCCGTTTGCCGGCTGTCTTGACGCAACTGCGGGCGCTCCGGCGCTGAGCCGCCTTCCTAGCCCGCCGGACGGTACCTCCGGCGGCGACACTACAGTAACAATAAGACAAACCGCCGCCTAAACTTTCTACATGACGTACAATTGCGCCTCTGTTATCACCCCTTCGAGCAAAGCTTCCAATATGACGAATATGACACTTCGAATGCACTGTACCAGCATTCCATACGTCTTTTCGCAATAACCCTTAGCGGGAACTGACGCTCATGTTCTCTTGCTTTTAACGCATACCGGAGGGCAGCAACAATTATTTGAAGAACCCGTACTTATATGGCTTTTAGGTCGCATAAGAAGTTTTGTGCGAGGCCGGTGCAAATTTCGGGTTTATACACGCTGTTGGGGTATTCTTAAATATCTTCAATGTGGAAATATTCTACTCTCTTTCGCATATATTTATTTCCAGAGCAAAAAAAAGAAAAAAAAGCGCCAGCCGAAACGGGAAAACAGTCTTTAGAAGGAAAGCTCACGTTTCGGAAAGATTACGCGTTCGTTTTTCCCAGTGAAAAGAATATTGTAGATTGTCACGTTTTATGTTTTTTTTATGAGACACCAATATTTTGCAAGAAAATATGCCATTTCTTGTGCGCTGAACTTAGCAGCTCGGTTACTATTTGAGGTGAAATGCACTGTATCCTTGCAGATAACATGTTGAAAGCTTAATTCTTTATTCATTTATTTATTCCCATATGAGTGTTTGTTTTAGCGCAACTGTAAGTTTTTTCAGTAGGGTGTATTGAAGGGCCAGTTGGTGCATGATACTTGGTGGAAATAGTACTTCCATTGTGTGGTCATCTCACTTCGTCCCATTTTTGTGCTGTTTCACCCTCAGTATAAGCTATTGCTGGTACTTAATGACACGAGTGCGTCACCTGACACCTGGAAATATGTGTGAAGGTTGAGGAACCCCAGACAAGCAGGTTTGCTTCTCCCTTCTTTTTTGTTCTGTGGCCAATGGTAGAGATAACGACTCCCCCCCCCCTCCCCTCCTCCAACGCTCCCCAAACTTCTGATGATTCATTACACAGGTTCTAGTGGTCATACGACGATCCCTCTCCACTTTTTTCTATTTTTTAAGCAGGGCCTGCGACATTTTAAGTAGTTCCCGTACACAGAATGATAGGGAACGAGAGTGACAAGTCGTTGATGTTCGTAGCTTTCCTTCTCGTCCTCTCTTTTTTTTTTTCGTTCGGGCAAAAGATTTGCTGTGCAATGTGGGAAAAGCTGAGGGGGAAGGGAGAGATGGTGGAATGAGAGGGAAGTTTGGCGCCAAAAAAAAAAGAAAACCGTGGCGCTTACTACTCTTCCATGCACCTTTCTTAGAAGTTGGATGCCATCTCTACTTCTGTGAACCCGTCAAGGACACTGAAGTGCTTGTAAACTTCTCTTTACAATGTAAGAATGGCCGACTGGGCTTGATGGTTTAACATATTTGAAGCTTAAGGCGCGAATAAGACACGGACGAAGTTTGGCGCTCCGTGTGTGTGTTCCGTGTGGTGTAATGGTTCCGGGGCTTACTTTTGGCGAACTCAGTGGTGTGCATGAGGGCAGAGGTGCAATCGGGCAATGGATATAAACCAAAGGACTGTGGGACGCCTCGCGTTGGGTGCTCACGGGAAGACGACAAATGAGGCTGTAAAGGGCGATATGGGATGGGCAGGTTTTGAGGCGAGGGAGGCTCAGAGCAAAATAAGGTTCGAAGAAATGCTAAGGAATATGAAGGAGTGTAGATGGGCAGAGAAGGTGTTCCGTTACTTGTATAGGAAGAGCGTGGACACACAGTGGAGAAAAGGAACTAGGAGGCTCACTAGTAAATATACGGCTGGTAGTGTAAGCAGTATGTCAACAAAGAGCGTTAAGCGAAAAGTCAGAGAGGCGGAGAGGATTTACTGGATGGCAGCTATGGAGAAAAAACCGGCTTTGGGTAACTACCGAAAGGGCAAAAATGAAATACGGAGGGAGGCATTTTACGACAATTCAATGGGAAGCGCTTTACTGTTTGAAGCGAGATCGGGTTGCCTTAGAACGGGTAGTTATAAAGCGAGATTCAGTAAAGAAGAAGAACAATGCACGTGCTGCGGGGAAGATCAGGAAACGGCGGAGCATGTTCTGATTGAATGTGGAGACATCCACCCAGGTGTACGTTTGGGCACGAGCCTACATGACGCCTTGGGTTTTAGAGACAATGGAAAGCTTAACACACCCGCGATTGAAATAAGTAAGAGACGGTTAGAGTATTGGTGGCAGAGAACTAGAGAGAAAGGACAAAAATAAATATTGGGAAAAAAAAATAAGGACATTCTGCCGTAAAGGGCACAGAACGGAGCTGAAAACTTAAGATTTTTGTTTTTTTTTTTCTTCTGGAGTAAAACAGTTTTAATTGAAGTAAAGACACTAGGCCAACGCTAAAGAAAAGGAGTAAAGGTTTTTTTTTTTTTTTATCGAGCCTGGTGGCACACTTGTCACCGCCCCGTTATAAAGGGGACGCTCATAGCATCCATCGATCCATCCATCCATCCATCCTAATCTTCCTCCGTTTCTTATTCGCGCCTTAAGCTTCAAAAATCTCTTTACAAAGGCGTTTCAACCGGACTGTCTGGCAGCTCAATAACGTACAAAGCGCCCGCCCCCCCCCCCCCCACAAAAAAGGGGCAAAGCACCTTATTGTACGAAACGCATTCCTCAAGCTTCCATATTAGCATGAGTTACCAGCTATTCAAGTGCTTCCTTATGTCCAGCATGAGTCACACGTAGTACAGATAGAAAGGTACAGCACGCCTGCTTTTTTTTCTGCTTTTTTTTCGGGGGGGGGGGGGGATGTCCTATTTGCTGAGCCTACAAGATAATATTGAGAGCTCACATGGTATACTTTGGACATTTACATCAGGATTCCCGTATTTGAGGCAAAAATAATATTTTTTATCAAGAGCAGAACTACTTCACATTGAAATGGTCGAATGAATGAAGAATTGAAAATGCTGATGTTTCTGCGGAATGTAAATGAGTATTTCAGGCCAGCATTTAGCCTAATGGCTAATACCAACAGCGTTCTTTACATGTAAGAGTATTTTGAAGCCAATAAGTAATCTTATAGGCCTATGATGCAGGCATTTGGAAACAAGCTCTACATTGTCAATTTATTTAGTTTCAATGGGACAATAAATGGGGCTAGTTCATTTAATTCCCATGAAAGTGCAGTTTTATAATCACAAACAAACCAATAAGATGCTACGAGAAGATTCCAGGAGCAAGAGCTTTTTTATTTAATTTCTCGACGCGGCACTGACAATAGGATCTCCTGTGCTGCACTGTTGTGGTGGCACAGTTGCTGTATTTGAAACCTGCAAGAGAGAGTGTGAAAATGTAGTTTGGCACTGAAGCGAACAGCTTAGTGCAACACATCAACAATTTTAATTGCTGCAATTTATGATTGATGACTATCTGTTTTGAAATAGTGATGTCATTTTTACCATTTTATTTGAATAATCCACGTGTATTCAATGTCCAACCCCATAGCCTTGGCTTCATGCTGCTTTGATCAAAAACATAAGAAAACAAACCGCTATACAGCAGTTCTGAGGGCTGTGGTGTCATAGATAGGCCAGCTATCATATACAGGCCAATTAGCTCAGGTCACCTTCTTTGATGTAACGTTGCATGATAGCGTCCTTTCGCTACTCAAATGGTACTCCATGCATGACTCCTGGATGCATCAGTAGGCCTATTCCACTCGATTGTTTTAAACAAAACTATCACGGAGCAATTTGTAGCTCATGCTCAGCTTGTGCAAGGTGCATTTGAGCAATAGGCACGTGGAATGTGGAGCTGCATCTTGGTGATACAGCAACACAAATGCTAAATTCTAGTCAGAAGAATGATAAAATGGCGGTTTCTGTAAGAACCTACAATATATTTTATCGATATGTATGTTGCAACAGGTTACGAATCATTTCTACAAAAATTTAGAAACAGAGCATTAGAGGAAGCAAGCCAAAGGTATATTAACCAGGTGCCTTGAACAGGTCACAAAAGTTTTATGAAAATGGAAATATTTTTTCGTGGTTCCATGCTTAAGAGTACGCATTTACAATATCAGCTAGCAAATATTGCATAGTCATGAAATTGATCACCTCTATTTTACAAACAACAAAAGAATCTACCAGAGGATACAGGTGGGCTAGTTGGTTCATGAACATTGTGGCAAAGCAGCGCAGACAACAGGACAAAGAACATACAGGACACAGCGCTGACTATCAATTGGTTTCTTTATTGGAAAGGCAGAGAATATATAGGCAGGCAAACAAAAATCGAAAAATGGCACAAACGCTATCGAGTGATTCAGCCGGCTGGCATTACTATCAATTTCGATAAGGGTTTACAAGGTGCGACAAAAGCAGATTTCATTAACGCGTAAACATGAGCAAAAAATGGCAAAAAAAACGATGACATGGCGGTCGGTACGAAATTGAATAAAAACCGCTAAAATCAGACATTCATGAATCAACAAAAAGCATGAACCAGTGTCTAAAAAAAAAAGGTTTGCAAGCAAGTGACAGCAAGGCTAGAAAACTGCAACCACGAACAATAAAACAGAAAATAAAACAAGAAAGCAAAAGCATGTGACGACAAGCTTAGTGATCACAACTTGAGCGCGGGGTTCTCTAGTGCTCTTTTGAGCTCCCTAGCTGAAAAGCTGCTCGTCGCTCTTAGAATGACCAGGAATAACAGGTCAAATAAGCACACTCGCTCTAGCTTGGCTATCGTTCCTTACATTCACGGTTTCTCTCATAGGTTGAAGAAGACCGCAGGCAGAGTAGGCGTAAGAGTTTTGTTCTCCGCCCCAAACCGTCTGGCCTCCCTATACAGGCTAGTGAACAGGGATCAAACAATCTCCTCTTGCTGTGACAAGAAGCACAGAAATCGTTTCATTGAATGCGTGAAGAACGTCGTTTCTGACATTCCGTTATCATGCGGCAAACCATAGTATGCAGGACCAGCCGGACGGTGCATAAATGACAGAATGCGTGAACATGCCAATTCTTTAAAAGCAACAACAGGCAGTAACCTGGCATTTTACCTCTTGCGGCTGCTCCCCTTTGCTTGACAATGTGCAAGTTCTCACGAAATATCAGGATCAATGTGCACACAGAATATGTGAGGTGCGCATAATTCGCAAAAGGGGAGCAGCTTGCGTTAGTGCGCCATCACTAGCACTCTTTGATAAAGAAATTAACTACCTTGAGCCTCAATTGTGATCACTATGCTTGTTGTCGCATGCTTTTGTTTTCTTGTTTTGTTTTCTGTTTGATTGTTCGTGGTTTCAGTTTTCTAGCCTTGCTGTCAATTGCTTATAAACCTTTTTTAGACCCTGGTTATTTGTTTTTGTTGATTTATGAATGTCAGATTTTAGCGGATTTAATCAGTTTGGTAATGACCACCATGTCATCGTTCGTTTTTGACATTTTTTGCTCGTGTTTATGTTTTAACGAAATCTGCTTTTGCCGCATCTTGTAAACCCTATCCAAATTGATAGTAATGCTGGGCGGCCGAGTCACTTGATAGCATTTGTGCCATTTTTCTATTTTCGCTCACCTGCCTACAGATTCTGTCTTCCCAATAAAGAAATCGGTTGATAGTCAGCGCTGTGCCCTGTATGCTCCTCGTCTCATTGTCTGCGCTGTTTTACCAGAAAGAAGAATCCACATTCAAGTGTGTTGTTACTTATTAAACATCTTGACAGGATAGCACAGCTACTCAAGAAAAGAGCGCATAGCAGTGCTTAACTCACAACTAACTTTTCTAGAAATCACGCAGATGCTTAAAATATTTCCTGAACCCAAGTGTTTTCACAGAGATAATATCATTTACAGTGCATGTACACACAGCAAAACGGAGTAATCAAATGTACACCCTGGAGAGAAGCGACGAGCGCTGTCTGTTTATTATCTCGTGCTCCCTCCTGAGTATGTACCAACAAGACTATTCAAGGCATCATAATACAGTGCATTGCACATATCTTTGTGTGGTAGGGCTCAATCTGTCTCGTGCACTTTGTGACGTACAGATTCATGGTACCTTTAGAGATGTAGTGGGATCATGTTCCAAACAATGTGATTAAACATATGGGTATGCCCTGCCTTCTAATGAAGGCTCTCTCCGATACAGATTATCACTCTCAGGCTTATCGATCATTTGACAACAAGGCTTTGTTAGAAGGAAGAAAGTAGCCGCATGTTGCAAGACGCTGCTTAAAACTAGGTTGCACCACAACCTATTAAAATACCATAAATGTGTTCATACATAGCAGTAAGGTAACAAGAGGGAATATTAAGGCCCACCACATAGAGAAATAGAGCATCGGAATGCGCTGCGAAAGTGTGTCCTACAGCTTTGCATGAGTCAGTTCTGTATCACTTGATAATATAGTGGCAGAATATATGTTTCATTGCCTTTTGCTGTTTGTAAATGCCTGCAGATGACGTCATCAATGCAAGAACACGTGGGTACACATAATATTGAAACCATTATGTTTATCGCAGAGACTTGTGAAGACAGGACAAGAAGGGACACAAATAGGCGCTAACTCTTAAGTGTTTTTTGGACTCAGATGACACATATTTATAATTTAAAAAGAAAAACTTCGACATGCGCAGGCACAGCTGCATCCAGGAAAAATAGTTCTTTCTTTGACAAATAGTGTAATGACACACTAACGCAATCTCGGCCAATATTATGAATACTCGCTCATTCAATGATCCATGCAGTATAGTTTCTTTACTGTTTGGCAAACCGGCAATCGCTGCCTTTTTTACGCTGTTGCAAAGTTCCCTGAATCTTTCGTTGGGGTGCTTCCCCATTTGCCCTCCATAATGCTTACTCCATGATAGGGGTATCTGATAAACGGTACCTTCTTTGCAGGGCACGTAACGTGTCCTGTGATTCTTATTGCAGCCAAGCCTCTCCTCCGAGTATCTGGGATGCTGGTTTTCCATAGTTTAGCATGCTTATTTGAGGCCATGAACACGATGCTGATGATCCCGAGCACCAACCGTTTTCATATTGTTGAATATCCCTTGCAGATATAGCATAGTGGCAAACATTTTTCGGCCAGCAAGATTTGCCTCTTTTTTTTGGCTTGGCAACTGGAAGGTGGTTTTCTGGGTAGGGCATATGCAACCCATACAGCAAGGTGAACAGGATATCCTGCTTGTGCCAGGGGAGTTCTTTGGAATTTAAGGCTTCTCCACAAGTAATAGGAACAGAAATTTTTACCGCGTTAGCGAGCCACAGTGGCATAGGCAGAAATTCATTTCGGGAAGGAGGGCCGGTGGGGGCAGGGGCGCGGTCTGCTACCCCCTCGCTACGCCACTTACGAGGCGGTGTCAGACAATGCACCTTTTTACCATTATTGAGTGGGAGAAACTAAAAGGCAGCAATGGCTTGTTTCCCGTCAGTTCGTATGACTAGCTCATGCACTTTTTATGCGAATGAAATTGTACATTCAGGAACCTGATATGGTACAATCCTTGCCCGGATGCTCGTGGGTAAGCACCAGTGGGTGTTAGTAATCATGTGCCAGTTTTAATATGTTAGTGGCTTCAGATTTGAAAGAACCATTGTGTTATTTAATAAAGAAAGGGGCAGTCATCCTCATATCTAAAAGATTTAAAAAATTATGTGCTTGCATATTCTACTAAATAATCCTGTCCCTATTTCTTGGTGGGAATGGCAAGCACCGACCAATCGTTGAAACAAACACACAAATTCCCTATTTCTTGTAGACGAGGCTTGATTGATGAGAACTCGCTAGATGCAAGCAGGATATCCTGCTCCCCTTGCTGTATTGGCTGCAGAAGCCCTACTCAAAAAAACACCTTCCAGTTGCCAGGCCAGAGAAACAGCTAATCATGATGGCCAAAATATTGTTACGGGGAATATAAACAGAGACTCGACGGGCATGATCGGCTCGCGCGATAGCGTCATGAGCATACTCGCTGGTGGACGAGGTACTGGATGAAATGATGGTGTCCAGTGGTAATGTCGGCTCTCTTCCGTACAATAGGTAGAAAGGTGAAAAGCCTGCTGTGTCGTGGCGCGATGAGTTATACGCGAAAGCTGCGTAGGGTAGGGCAATATCCCAGTCTCGGTGGTCCGGCGACACATACATAGCGAGCATGTCCGTAAGCGTGCGATTGAACCGTTCCGCGAGGCCATTGGTTTGAGGGTGGTAAGCAGTGGTCACTTTGTGTTGCGTGGAACAGGAACGCAGGATGTCGGCGATGACTTGAGAGAGAAACGAACGGCCACGGTCGGTGAGCAGTTGTCTTGGGGCACCGTGAACCAGTATAACGTCCCGTAACAGGAAGTCAGCAACGTCGGTTGCACAACTCGTTAGTAGTAGAGCTCGCGTAATAGCGTAGCGTGTAGCATAATCAGTAGCCACTGCTATCCACTTGTTTCCCAATGTTGATGCGGGGAAAGGACCAAGCAGGTCTAACCCAACGCGTTGAAACGGTTCCGTGGGTATGTCTACTGGTTGAAGATGGCCAGCATGTAGCAGCGACGGTGTTTTGCGACGTTGGCATAACTTACACGCAGCGACGTATCGGCGTACCGAGCGAGCAAGGCCTGGCCAGAAGAAACGTCGCCGTACGCGCTCATACGTACGAGATACGCCAAGGTGTCCAGCTGTGGGCGCATCGTGAAGTTCAGCGAGGACACTGCGCCGTAAATGCTTAGGCACGACAAGAAGAAGGTCAAGCCCGTCAGGTCGGAAATTGCGGCGGTACAGGACGCCCTCTTGAAATACAAAGCGACGGACGGAGGCGTCATTTGGGGAAGATTCCGCGCGGCTGATGATGTCAAGCAGCAGTGGGTCCCGTTTCTGTTCTTCCCCAATGTGAATGAAGGCGGACAGGGAGAGGATGGAGGGCACTGTGTTGGCGTCCCTGTCATCAGGATCGTCGACAGGGTACCGGGAGAGGCAATCGGCGTCCTAGTGCAGGCGACCAGATTTGTACACGGCCGAGTAAGAAAATTCCTGCAGACGCAAAGCCCAGCGATCAGGGCGCCCTGAGGGATCTTTAAAGGAGTTCAGCCAGCAGAGCGCGTGGTGGTCGGTAACTACCGAAAATGGGCGTCCATAGAGGTATGGCCTGAATTTCGCGATCGCCCAAACGAGAGCCTAGCACTCGCGCTCTGTGATGGAATAATTGCGCTCAGGGGCTGATAGCAGGCGGCTGTCGTATGCAATAACGCAGTCATGGCCACGTTGGCGTTGAGCTAGCACTGCGCCGATGCCATGGCCACTTGTATCCGTACGGATCTCAGTAGGGGCAGCAGGGTCAAAGTGGGCCAAAAAAGGAGGAGTAGTGAGGAGCGCGATGAGATTGGAGAACGCAGAGGCCTCTTCTGAGCTCCGTGAAAACGGGACGTCTTGTTTGAGGAGCTGCGTAAGGGGTCTCGCTACGTCTGCAAAATTTTTCACAAAGCGTCGGAAGTAAGAGCATAGTCCGACAAAGCTGCGAACATCCTTTGCAGATCGTGCTACAGGAAAGTTTTTAACTGCGCTGATTTTGGCTGGGTCTGGTTGTACGCCGTTAGCGTCTACTAAATGGCCAAGTACTGTAGTTTGGTGACGGCCAAAGTGACACTTGGACGAGTTCAGCTGCAGGCCAGCGCGACGGAAGATATCTAAGACGGCTGACAGGCGCTCTATATGTGTCTCAAATGTAGGTGAAAAAACAACGACATCGTCCAAGTAGCACTAACAGGTGGACCATTTAAAGCCTCTGAGCACAGAGTCCATCATTCGTTCAAAGGTGGCTGGAGCGTTACAAAGGCCGAAGGGCATGACCTTGAATTGATATAGGCCATCAGGTGTGATAAATGCCGTTTTCTCACGATCCATGTCATCCACCTGAATCTGCCAGTACCCGGAACGTAGGTCAATGGAGGAAAAATAGCGGGCACCATAGAGGCAATCGAGGGCGTCATCTATTCGTGGCAGAGGGTACACGTCTTTTTTTGTAATTCTGTTTAGGTGTCGATAATCGACACAGAAATGCCATGTGCCGTCTTTCTTGCGGACGAGTACGACAGGGGACGCCCAAGGACTGCAGGATGGCTCAATGATGTTCTTGGCGAGCATTTTGTCGACCTCACTTTGGATAATTTGACGCTCAGTCGCCGACACGCGATATGGACGCCTATGGATAGGAGGCGCATCACCAGTGTTTATGCGGTGCGTCACACCAGTAGCTTGCCCCAATGGCCGGCCGCCGAGATCGAAAACGTCGATGTACGACAGTAGAACACGGTGGAGCTCGTCGGTCTGCTGCGGTGTTAAATCAGAAGCAATCATCGACTTAATTGCGCTGTCGGGGCAAGTATTCAATTGGTGCTGGGCAGAGGTGTCGGAAGGAGTGGCCACCGTGAAAGCATTCACTGCGTTGTCTTCTAAGGTGGACAGCAACGCCAAAGAGATGCCTTGCGGCAGCACTTGAGGTGTCAAGCTAAAATTGACAACTGGAAGGCACGTGGAGTTCCATGCGACAGACAGAACGGTGTGCGGTAATGTAATGCCGCGGCTGAGGGCATCGGTGATAGGTGTCAGTACATAGTCGCCGTCGGGAACTGGTGGTCATACGAACTCGACGTAGGTCAGTGTTTAGGCTGGAAGGCGAGCATATCGGGCAGTGCAGAGGCGACTCGGCCGTCTGAGTGCAGACGGCCGAATGAGGGCAGAATGTGCGGACAGGAAGTCGAGGCCTAGGATTACGTCATGTGGACATTTTTCAAGGACGGCGAAGAGAACAACTATGGGGCGATCAGCGATGCTTACATGAGCGGAGCACATTCCAACGACAGATGCTGTTCCCCCGTCGGCAACACGGATGAACTTAGTCGTCGCAGGTGTGAGGACTTTCTTGAGCTTTCGGCGAAAATCAGTGGTCATGACGGAAAGTTGAGCCCCAGTGTCGACAAGAGCAGTCACATGCACACCGTCCACTTGTACATCGATAAGGTTCTGTTTCGTCTGTATGGTCAACAGAGGATTTTCGGTCAGTCCCATTGATGCAGCGCCACCTCCAGGGGCTGCAACATTTAGTTTTCCGTCGAGGAGCGTCGTGGGAAGGCGGGCGAAGGTGGTCGGCGGGGCTGGGGAGAACGAGACTGGCGACGTTGGGGCGATGGTGAGCGGGAGTAGCGGGGATCACGCACAGGTTCCTGAGGGGCAAAGTGGTCTGGGCTGGTCGCATGACGATAAACGGGACGGCCATTGGGAGAATGCTGGAAAGTTTGGGTAGTAGGACCCCAGCGACTTCTGCAATGGCGAGAAACGTGCCCAATACGGTGACAAGAGAAGCAAATGGGCTTGTCATCATGTGTTCGCCATGCGGACGGATTGCGGAATGTTGATGGAGAGCCAGAAGGGAATGGACGTGGAGTCGTGAATTGTTGCTGGAAGTCGGTACGGGGAGGCGTCGAAATGGAGCAAATACCCATGCTGGCAATTTCCTGTCGCACGACTGCTTGAATTAGGGGAAGGAAATTGAAGGAGAGTGGTCAGGGTGCGGTGGTGGCACTGTAGCAGGAGCGGCTGCTTCAAGTTCACGCCGGGCGAGTCGTGTTAAGTTATCGCAAGTGTCTGGAGGACGATATGTGTCCAGGCAAGATGACGTCGCTACGGTATTCGGAAGGCGCTGGAACTGATGTGAGATGCGTCTGCTTTTAGCCTGTTCCAGGCGGCGACATTCTTGAATGATCGCATCAACAGACGTAACGTTACTAAATACCAGCAAGTTAAACGCGTCGTCGGCGATACCCTTCAGGATGTGCGCAACTTTTTCTGGCTCGGACATGGTTTCGTCGGCTCTGCGGCAGAGTGATAGGACACTTTGAATAAAACTGATGTAGGACTCAGTGGAAGTTTGCGCGCGAGTAGATAATTCATTCTTTGCGGCTTGTGGACGACCAAAAGGGTTTCCAAAAAGCTCACGGATCTTTTCCTTGAAGCTGTCCCAGCTTGTAATGTCATGCTCGTGTGTGTCAAACAAGACACGAAGGGTTCCGTCCAAGTAAAAGATGACATTCGCGAGCATGAGTGTGGGGTCCCACCTGTAACTGGCGCTGACACGTTCGTAAAGGCGCAGCCATTGGTCGACGTCGGAACCCCCGAGGCCCGAGAACACGCCAGGGTCTTTCAAGACGGGAAGCGTCATGAAAGTTGTTGCGGCCGCTGGGTTGGAAGGCAGGACAGGAGGCGTGACGACCGGAGTAGGTGCATTCGAGTCTTGAGAGGCCATGTTGAAAGCCGCGAGCGAACGCCCGTTGCGGAGTTCCGTGGCGAGGACGGGGATCGCACCGCTCCACCAAATATGTTACGGGGAATATTGCCACGTGCGTTTCTTTATCACTTTTGCTGTATTCGGTTTTCGGCCACAAAGACTGTCAGCAACGCTCAGCGCGAACCGCGCCTCGTTGTTCGAGAGCTTTCGCGATCATTGTAGATCGTTTTGTTAAGATTGCGCGCAAGACGCGCACACTCGAGCTTATTCTAGAATTTGCACGACAGCCAGCGATAACGCTGGAATATTCGACGGCACATGTTTAAATGCCGACGCGCTTCACCGCTTGTCAGTTGATCGACGGACGACGCCCTGTTCGCCGCTATCATTGTACAGCGTGCATTGCTGTAGTTCTAGTTCTCATTTTCCGGCCACAAGTTCGGCCGAATAAACAGTTTGATCCTACAAACGCCGACTGCTGTGTTCGTCGACGTCACGACCACGTGACAATATAAACAGAGACTCGAAGGACTAGCAACAGATGTATTTACGAGTGGTTCACCGAGCAGCGCTGCCGATAGGAACAGCTCGCGCCAGTCAATCTTATTGTCGTCCTTTTCTTCGTCTTGTGGACCACGATGCCATTGGTACGTAGCAATATGTTTGCCACTCTGTCATACCTGCGCAGAATATCCAACAATATAAAAATGGTTGGTGCTTGGACAATCGTCAGCATAGTGTCCACGGCCTCAAATAAGCGTGCTAAACTATGAAAAAGTTGCAACCTAGACACTCACTTGGCTGCAATAGGACTCACAAGACACGTTATGCACTCTGTAAAGAAGACATTGTTTATCAGATCATGGGATAAGCATTATGTGGGGCAAATGGGGCAGTGTATCAAAGAAAGGCTCAGGCAACAATGAAACATAAAGAAAGGCAGTGATGACTGGTCAGCTGAACACTGGAGCATGTGTGGTTGCTTCCCACTTTTTGATGAGAGTTTTATTGTGCGTAAGCACAGCGACAAAACTACTACATTAAAATTGAGTCAGCAACTACTAATAATCTTGGCTGAGATTGCGTTAGTGTGCCTTCACTATCTTTAACAAAGAAATAATTATATTTTTTCGATGCAGCTGTGCCTGCGCTCGCCCTAGTTTTTTGTTTCATGGCCGCACCACACAGTTTCACCACACAGTTTCATGGCAGTACAAACAACACAGATGTTCGGTGGAAGATGGAAGAGGCTGGAAGAGACGAAAAGATCTTCCAACAGGGTATCTCGCTGCAGCCAACTCTTGAACGAGTAGACTTCCCTTCATCAAGATATCAACATCAAAAATTAACAGTTGCTCCCTTTATGAAGACAACTCCAAGTTTCATAACGTTGACCCCGGCGACATCCCATGTTCAAAGATTACAAACTCAACAATACAAACTATTCGACGTTCCATGTTCAAAGGAATGGAAACTAAATAATATGCATTGCACTGAAGTGCAGAAGATAGGTTTCCCAACCTTAAGCTAAATGCCAGTATATGCTGTATCTCAATAGGTCCTACGTGTCCAAACTGTCCCAATCTAGTGATGAAAAGAAATGCCTACCACTCATTATGGCTTGCCCCGGCTTGCAGGAAGTATAGTCCTATCATGTACTGCAACCTGTCCTCTGAGTCGGTGCCATGAGCAGCTCCCATCGCTGATACATGCATAACAGATACCACAAAGAAATGTTGATTTTCACGCAAAACAAACCCAACCACACACAGACAGTGAGTACCAAACAAGTCTTCAGGCAAGTCTGTATTCATATATTAAAGAGATTGATCCTTGAATGAAGGGATCAGGGTGCAATAAGAACAGGCATTAGTGACTAGCCACTTGCAGACTATTGAAAGAGTGCCATTGCGTGTTCAACATTCACACATGTACACAGTAAGCACTATCCGGAATGTGCACATAGCCATATGGGTGATCCACGTGGAAAAAACGATATACACACTTTTATCGAAATATAAAAAAACGAAGGAGTCTGCGTGGTATATGTGCACTTGGTGTGAGGTGGGAACGAGCCATACATACCGTATTACATCATGAATGTAAGCCATTCAGGAAACAAACTTCTGGTTCTCTAAAGCGAATTCACATGTAGTTTGTCTTGTACAGTTGAGCTGTCAATTTGATTTCATTTTCAGTTATGTAAACCCTTCACAAAACCAATATTTTTCAACTTTCTGTGAACTTCCGAAAACATATATGAGAATTGAGATCTTTTTCTTTTAATTTATGACCTTACAAAGCTCAATAAACCCTAAATCACTGCGTACTAAACCTTGATTATGCATTTAAGTATTTTGCATTAAGTATTTAAGTATTTTGCATTAAGATTATGCATTAAGTATTTAAGATTATGCATTCAAGATGCTAAGAAAAAATATATAATGGCAGAACACGAGCTCACGCATATTTTCTCAAACACACATTATTGCAACAAAAAGTAGCACGTGTTAGCTTAATTAACCTAATTGAATTCACATATTCGTCTACTAACACTATTTGATATAAACATGTACTTCTTCAAATTCAGTACGCATTCGTTGGAGTGTGCACTTAGTACCAGTACGTAACGTAACTCACTCAAATACATTTACTTCAAGTGAGCTCCTTTAAAACATTTATGAGGCAGGTAGGTTGAAATGCTAACCACAAAACCACATGGATTTCTGGCGAAAAGCTCGGGGACGCAACCACGAAAACATATCCATTATCGTGTGCCCGTGTTAGGGCTGTGTTTTTCTATCACGTCCCCAGTCTTGTGATATTTTTGCGCGTTATTACCGAGTTTGGTGAACTCTCGCATCACCACCGTGAAAACATTATGGGACGACCCACGAGTTTAAAAGCAAACACTTTATAACGGCGACAAGGGATTCTAGAAGGGAGGCGTTACGTCTAGACGTAACGATAGGAGTCGTTGCAGTTACGTCTGGACGTAAGAATAACGAGTCTTTAAGTTACGTCCAGCGTGACATCAACACAAATGCAGCCCGTTAGACCTACCGAACGGATCGGCCCCAGTGGCGCAGCGGGCTAACGTGCCGTGCTCGGAACTGCGAGGACGTTGGTTCGAACCTCGCTGCTGTCTCTTTTTTTTTGTGTGTGGGTCTTTTTTTTCTTTAGTGCTCCACGGGCGCCATAATACTTTTTAAATGCGAAGCATTTCTTAGCGAACTGTTTTCTTTAAGGACATCGCCTTGGTGCCAGCGGCGGACGTCCCAACCCGCGTCGTTGACGCTCCGTACTCTTACTCAAGGCACGTCGACAACACCGGTGTTTAAACTTATGGTCTGACGTAACGTCAGCACCACGGTCAGCACTCACGTTAGTGCATAGACGCTAGCATTATCGAAACAAACTGCACTTTACGCTACAATGATGTGAATATCGTACGTAACAGTCGTTAGCGCATTCCTGCGGCGTCGAGCAACGCTTGAATATAGCTTGATGAATCATAGGGATACAAATGTAATGTTTATTAGACTGCTTTAAAAGCCGCACCCACAATGGACGTTAACCCGACATGACGCCTGCATCATAGCATTACATATGCAGTGTGTATTGCTTTGTTAAAAAATTAAAAGCCTGCACTACAACCACAAATGATTTTGCACCGATATTACGCCTGCATAGCATGTTTTTTCCAATGCAATTTCAAGACCTCGCCTGGCTCTGTGGTGGCGTACCTGACTGCCACGCAGAATGCTTGGGTCCGATTCCTGCTGGGATCCTGATTTTAAATGCGCACCATTTCTTAGCGTACCTTTGGCACTTTCAGAGTTTCTATATGCGTATCTATCTATCTAGCCGCCTACGTCTGGATGCTCTCATGATCGCCTCCTTAACTTGGTGTATACCAAAATTGGCATGGGAGGGTAAGATAATTTCACGAATATGACTGCCGGGTCATGAGATAAATTACTTGAAAATCTTGTCGCGTACTTCGTCAAACCTTTTCCTCCGGACACGTGTGGCACATACCCGTTTACCACGGGCCGCGGTGTACGGGTATGCACCACAGATGATTGACAGTTTATATATACCCAGGAACAGCGAGAACAGACATTTCTAAGTTCAATGCGGGAACGTTAAGAAAAATCGACATCGGTAGCGCTGACCCGACTGATGGAAAGAATAAAAATTACGATCCTAGCAGGAATCGAACCCAAGCATTCTGCGTGGCAACCAGCTATTCTACCACAGAGCCACGCCAGGTCAGTAAACTGGTTTGGAAAAACAGCCTAAGCAGGCGTAATATCGGTGCAACGTCAATTGTGGTTGTGGTGCTTGCTATCTAATTTTACAAGAAAGCAATAAATACTACATGATACTCCTACGATCTGTACTCCTACGATACAGGCATCATATCAGATTAACGTCCGTGGTTCCAGTGTTGGCTCCGCTTTTATAGCAGTCTAATAAACATTACATTTGTATTCCTATGATTCAGCAAGCTCGTCACAAATTAGCGGGTTATAAAGCGCGCGCGAGGCCGCTTTCAAACTGCTACGAGACAGAACGGCGCGAACCGCTCGCCAAGAAGCGCGAAAAGACGAAAAAACAAGCATCAAAAGACGGCGGCGCGCCGCATCCTCCTCACCCAATCGAGCCAGGCGCAGACGACGCGATCAAACGCCCGGCAGCGCATTTACAAAGGCGAGCGGATAAACCCCCCCACAATGCACCGCGCCACGGCGCTCTCTGGGGCTATGCATTTTGGCCAGCCTGATTGTGTCGGGCGGCTGCCAGTTCCCGTACTTTCGTATCAGAACAGCGACGGCGGTGAGCGCGCTGTACGCCTGTACTGCTGTGCCAATAATGCCTCCTTGGCTGTGCAAACACAAGTGCTGGGACGACGCGACCATAGTAAGCGCCCTACGATGAATCGGATACACGCGAGTGCTTCGCGAGACGCTGTGCACACTTCTCGCTGCCGATAGCCGTCTCGTTCAGGACGCATTGAAGCGGACACAGCCTGCAGTGAAGAACAACACGACGGCGGGATGACGGATTTCTTGCGAGCAACGATATTGCAGATGTGGCGAAGCTAAGGAAATGTGGGCACTGGGACGATGGGATCAAGAAAAGCCCTCTACGATGGATCGCATACGCGCGAAACTGTAGATGCTTCAAGCAACGTTAGTGCGCGCGCCGTTATCGACAATGCCCTCATCTACCGAAAGTTGCGTCGATCTGTTTGCAACGACGTAAGTATCGATGTTGACCAAGCCATATGCGGTTAAAACGACGGCATGACGGATTTGTGCAAGCATTGACGCTGCTCAGAAAGCTGGTTTCGAAGAATGTCATTCCCTACGTCGCGGTCGTCACTTCAGCATTGATTAGCTTCAGCTGATGGCCCAGCACCGGCTTCGAATTATTTTAAGCTACGCAATGTGAATGGGGACATGCGATGCAATAGGAATTCAAGACCTTCGAAACGCCATTGTGCGCCTTAAAACACGCTTTCGGCCGTTCGTATATATTTAATTATATATATATGAGATGGTGCGCGATCATTAAGAGAAAAATACGCTGCCGCCAGGATATCACCTATGAAAAAAATAAGGTTCAAACACAAACGAAAATTTTCTGGTGTGCCCTTCGGCCCTGCTCCTGCTGGTTTCTTTTTTTTTTTCTGCAACCCACCCTCATGCAACAAGCCATCATGCATACTTGAAGGCAAGTAAAAAAACCTACCTGGCCACAAGTGCCACATAGTCGTCACATGAAACTGAAGTAAAAATAGGAGTGCATACCATGGAAGTCGCCCACGATCTTGCAAATACACAAACGCACCTTGCTTTATTTTTTGCATTACTTAAACCCAATGCATTGCAGGTGAAATGCCACCTGGAGTATCACAGGGATCATTGCTTGCACCCTTCGTCATCCTACCTTATATAAGTGATAGCCAGTTTTGTATGCATGTGCCTGTTCAAATGAACCTTGCGTATGACTGCATGATTTGTGCATGATTATAATACAAAATCAGACTTCACAATTCAATATTAAACACTTTAGAAACATATAAAATTGAATGCAGCAAATAGCAATAAACTACCTCTAGCGACACAGCATGTGCCAGACAGAAAATACTGCAAAGGCAAGTATATTCCGGAAATTCTAGCACAAGCCTTCACAGGGAACCTGGCAAATATCTCTTAATGCCAGCGATGTGTATATTCTGAGAAGCCTTGGAAGCTCTTGCACAAGTTGTGTCAAATGCCTACAGACCTCTTCAGCCTATAATCTTGGTGCTTTACCACAAGTACGTAATACAAAAATCATGGGAAATGTTAAAACTGGCTCAAAGATTTATGAGCTGTTCTATAAAAAAAGAAAGCAATATATTTTTTTTTTTGCTCTTGCAGAAGCATTCTGAACAAGAGTAGACCAATTGAGGCTGCCACAAGTGTCCTTGAAAATGTAAAAATACTTGCCAGTGGAAGCTGCTTGGGGAATGTGGAGGCCATGCGTTTTATTCAGCTGTACGCATTTCTGCTAAATCTTTTTAATGCTATGAAAATACACAAGATAACACCTATGATGACACAGCATAACACACCCAGTTTCTTATGTCTTTTGGCGTTGAGGATAAAAGGTAGCTTATTCCTTCATATAAATTTCGCATGTTTACAGTTATGTAAGTGAGAAGCTTGACAACTTATTGCATGCCAGTTTATATGTCTCTCTACGAGATGTGGACATCTATAAATCCAGAAGCCCGAAATATCACTTTTGACAAATGTGAAGATGTAGAGATGCAGAACTGTGAAATGTTATTTATTCTTTAAACGAACTTCCAATTCAGCGAAGCATAATACAAGTACCAATGTTCATATGGCTCATGACTAGCATGTGCAATGGTCTTTACAAAGGTTCTCCACTGCCAACCAGGGTTGTTGCAAGTGTTGTACTAGGCATGTGTTCCCCTCTCCCCCCCAAAAAACCCCTGTGACAGCACTGCTGCCAGCACCATGGATGAAACAATGCAAGCAACGACTACAGTGCTAAATGCATGAAACACCTCGCCATCAAGGTCGAATCATTGGGCTATGGCCCAAGAGGAGCACGGTATAGTTGCACAGAGAAGTAGATTGGGCAATTTGTAAAATGCATTGCCACGAGGCCCTCTGAGCACGCAGTCAGTGGATGCTTTATGACTTCTTCGTGGCATTCTTTCCATTATGAGAAAGACATTGATATGCTGCTTTGTTGATGTAATGATTTCTCCTAAGTTACAAAGACTACAGTGACTGCAAGCTGTGCTTAAATAGGGAGGGTAGTGTAAAGCCTGGCGATGCAGCTTTGCACCATTTTTATAGAACTGTCCCTCACTGTGTGGCAAGAGGCATGCTTTGGAGGTAGTAGCATCGACCTACTTTCTAAATTTGAGCAAACACCTTTGTATGCCACTCAAGGCATGTCAGAAGGTATTGCATGTTCTTGTAGCCTACTTTGGCAGCCTAAGATACACCCCAAATTTGGTAATAAACTGCCATGAAGATTGCATCCTTTTACAAGCGGGGGCTTTTATTTTAGATGTGCAGCAGTAGCGCAGGCATATGTGCCATGAATTGCACATATATTGTGAAATGGCCAGTCATTAATGACCATTTTGTAATTGTCATAATAACACTAGCATTTGTTGTTTTTATTTAAATTTCCCAGAGAGCAAAAAACTTATTTGTAATGCATATAGCTATTATTTTAGAAGTGGTAAATTGTAGCTTATCGAGCTTAATGGGTCAGCAATGGTAAGCATCATTTCTGCAAAGTTTGAAATAGTGTTCTTGCTGTGTTCTACTGATGCAATGCTGCAGAAAAGATATATTGCACATGTTGATTGCCAATTACTGCATTCATCACTAGTTCATAAAATCTTCGCATGGGAAGAATGTATTATGTAGCACAGTGTTAATGTAGTGCTACATGGTGTGACAAATGGTGGCTCCTAAATATGAAAAAGGACCTTGAACCATACGAAGGGCCATGCTGTAGTCTTACTAATGGCCAACATAACTGATGAATGTGAACCATAATTAGAGTGGGTGTACCATCAACTCAGAGGTTACTTATACAAAACATTTATGCAAGGCACGGTGTGGCAAAGCTAACTTATCGTTAGTGTAGCTTACATATCTTGTTCCTGCACAGTGCAAAAAGGCTGCATGTTTTTTTTAAGAATTCATAAATTCAAAAACTTGTGAACTCCTTTTTATGAGACATCAGCGTTGGTTAGAAGGGATAGGTTACAAGGAGCGCTACTCATATTGCCTGAAGTACACTAGTTACCCCAATTAGAATAATTTATTTACATGTCTGACAGCTTGTACATGTTAAAAAAATTTTAAACGTTGAGATATTGCCAGCAAATAGCATTTTATTTAAAATATTTCAAATGCATTAAAGAAAAACTGAATTTGTTGCACTTCGCAAAGTAACTCAGCACTCAAAGGGTTCAGGTGTGTCCGACTTTGTGTTCATCTCCGATGACAGACAGTACTATGGTGTAATTGTGCTCATGGCTTACTTAAAGGGCCCCTGACACCAAAATGGAAACATTGAGATCTCTGTGTTGTTTGGTTGTCCTGTATAAGTGGGTACTTGTGACCGATTATTAGTGGCGAATGTTCCCTTTAAGATATTTTAATTTGGTTTTAAATTAAACGTGAATGCTCATCTGGGTTTTCAGCAACTCCTGACATCGCCACTAGTACGATGTAGACAGAGGTCCCTTATGACGTTCCACAAGAAGAGCTAGTATTGTCGATCGAAGATACGCAGGGCGCACACAATACCACGACTAGCACCCAACGAGGACTATTGTTTGTCCCCCCTCTTGCTCTGTTGTCGGGCTGCTCTCAAGGTGGTTCTGGCTGCTTACACCAGGAATGATTTTCTTTGTCAAGTGGACACACCCAAAGCACCCACATCGTTTCATTCTTCACCGCGCGTGGGCCCACCGATTTGAAAAGTTTGCTTTAAGTCCCATCAATTCTTGTTCATCATGGCTAATGAAGCTAAATCACTCCAAGACTAAACTTGTCTCCTTTACACAAAATTCTAGGCGCCTCCTGACCACGTATGCACTTAATCACACACCCGTAGAGTCAGCCACATCATACAAATATCTAGGACTTCACCTACAATCCGACCTATCCTGGAACTGTCACATCAATTACATTCTTGCAGCTGCTAACTGCTCTCTCGGCATGTTAAAACATGATCTGCGTCGTGCTCCTGCACACGTGCGAAAACTTGAGTATATTACCCTAATCCGCCCTAAAATTGAGTACTCTTCAGCTATACGGGACCCGGAACAAGCATAAATCATTGATAACATAGAATCCTTGCAGAACCATGCTGCTCGCTTCATTTTCTCTGACTACTCTCGTTTCACTAGCTTCACTGCCCTAAAAGACTGTGCAGGTCTTGATACCCTTTCCCATCGTCATAAACTTGCCCGTTTATCTCTTTTTCATAAAACTTATCATCTCTTCCTTCATGACGATTTTTTTCAGTCACCCTTAGCCATCTTTCCACGCAGTGATCACCCTCTCAAGATCAAATGCTTCACATGCCGTACTTCATCTTTTGCTAATTCAGTCATACCAAAAACCATCATTGAATGGAACCAGCTGCCTCGTAAAATTGCAATAGAAAGCAACATTTAGAAATTTAATGACCTTTTAAAGAATGATAACCTTAAAGTTTATTGTTCTGCTCTATTCTCAATTACCCATTTGATTCTTATTTTGTACTGTATTATTATATTATTGTTATTTTGTGTTTCGCTTTTTTAAATATCTTCTTCAATATTTTCAATATGTGTTGCGTTATTGTGTTGCCTTTTTCGTTATGCTTAAGCAAGTCTTGTATTTTTGCAAATTTTTATGCTTGCTGTTTCTTCTATTGTGTCTCTTCTTCTTTTGCTACCCCCCTATGTAATCCCTCCCAGGGGTTTCTTGAAATAAAAAAAAAATAAATAAATGTCACCCCTTCTTTAAACCCTTTCAGACGCCACCTATGAAGAACTGTATGTAAACGTGTCAAACTGATACAACATTATTTGACGGCACTCAATATTCTATTGCAACAAAAATAGTGTCATAACATATTAATTTATGTGTTATAGTAACTAATCCTAATTAAGTAGTAATTAAAAATGTATTTATCCTAACGACGTTGGTGCCCTCTTTCGGCATAAATAGAATGAAATTTTAGGCTAGAAATATTGTTCAAATTCATTCCTGGTTATGTACATTTCAAGCAAAGAAAAATTATACTTTCCACATGGCTTGAAGGCAGCGGCACATCGAACGACTCAAACAATTCGTCATCTGCTGCGGTCCACTCAGGCATACCACAAGGATCACTCCTTGGTTCACTTCTGTTACTAATTTATATTAACGACCTCACGTCTTCGATTTCTTCTAACATTCATCTTTTTGCAGATGATTGTGTCATTTTTCATTAAATAACCAGTGATAATGACAGTTCATTCCTCTAGTCTGATCTTAACATCGTAGCAGCTTGGTGCAGCACATCGCGAATGAATTTAAACATTGGTAAATCTAAGGCATTGCGCGTAACAAGATCTGCCACCACCCCGCTAACATACTTTAACAATGTCGCACTCAATCCGGTCAGCTCGTTTAAATACTTGGGTATTCTTATCACATTGAACCTATCTTGGGCACCTCACATTGAATACATTACTAATAATGCCAATCTCATGTTAGGCTACATACGTCGCAACTTCTCAAAAGCACCATCTGCACTGAAACTACTCTTATATAAAACATGAATAAGTTCCAAACTTCAATATGCCTCTTCTGTGTGGGATCCTTACCACGATAACTTGATTACTTCACTTCATGTAGTACAGAATAACTCCGTCCGTTTCATACTTTCTAACTATAATCGCATTGCCGGTACGACGTCAGTGAAATCCAGTCTAGGCCTTCCTTCTTTTGCATCCCGTTGGAAAATATCCCGTTTGGCTACATTTCACAAGTTATTCCATCATCCCACCCTGCATGACCAACTAAACCTCAATCTTCAGTACATATCCCATCGCATCAACCACCGTCATAAGGTTGGCATCGCATTATGTAACTCCCAGTGTTTTTATCGATCATTCATACCTCCTACATCAGTAGATTGGAACTACCTACCTGAAGACATAGTAACTATTACTAATAGCCATCATTTCCGACAAACTTAATATTTTGCGATAAGCAATTGTATTATGTTATGTATTGTTATGTATCATGTTCCTATTGTATTGTGTTCGTTGTCCTTTTGTCCTTACGCAGCTAACATTGTATAATGATGACTTTATTGTTTGTTGAATAACTTATTTTCATGCTGTATTTTATTTCTTGTCTACTTGGTAACCACTCCCCTCTATAATGCCCTATGGCCTTGAGGGTAAATAAAATAAAAATAAATAAATATGCAACAGTACACTGCAAAATGAAGTTAAATGAAGAAAAATGTATTACGCAGAAGGTTCAATTCATCCGAAGCTCGATATATATTCATGTTTCATAGCCCCTAGTGGATACAAATAGCAAAATCAAGTGGTGTACATAATTGTGTATATCTTGATGTTTCTTAGCCCCTAGTTGATACAAACAGCAAAATCAAGTGGTGTACATAATTGTGTACATAGTGTGTCAAATGGTTAAGATTCCTTATG
The DNA here is from genome assembly GCF_013339695.2 of Rhipicephalus sanguineus. Lineage (NCBI taxonomy): Eukaryota > Metazoa > Arthropoda > Arachnida > Ixodida > Ixodidae > Rhipicephalus > Rhipicephalus sanguineus. Next base: position 110,504,176 of record NC_051185.1, on the reverse strand, counting down.
GCATTCCTTGCAAGCACTGAAAACTTATGCTGGAGTCCTTTTCATGTCAAGTTACAGTCCGATTTTAGGTGTCAACACTCCTTTAAGAGATGCAGTTGGCTTGTTTTGGAATAAACAAAAGCAAGAACTTCCTGCATTAAAAAACTATATTTTTATTATTTTTTAGTCAGAGTAGTAATATGAAGTCTCAACACTTCCGGGCTTGCTCTTGTAATTGTTGGCCTCATTTATTATTTCAGTGAAGTAAACAAAGGTTAAATTGCACAACAGTTTTGCATTAGTCAAAATGAAGAAGCATTCAGAAGTATTGCACAAAGGCAGGTGCTGTCTTCGTCGCAGTACTTGTCCACAACGAGCAGAGCATTGGTACCTGGTGGCATTCAAGCTCCTAAGGACCCAGATTCACACTGTTTTGGTGGTCAGCCTGTAAGTGGATACCAAAACGTTTTTAAGTACCGAGTTCCGCGATTTGCTCTCTAGTGACTTTTTATTCGAGTTTCTCAGAGATTTTCAAAGGAAAATGAGGAAATGGAAACAATCAGGAATCCCAGATATGTCAGCACCATAACACAAGTCAAAGAGAAGGCATAAAATTGAATACAAACACAGAGAAGCACACAAGCAGCACACAAAAGAGAGGACCCCAGAAAAAAAATGCATACAATGCTATGCATTGCTAATGAAATTGTGCTCTTGATGACACATATTTCTATCACTAAGCTTATCCAGGTATACTTTCAGCAAGCAGCACATCTATTGGGCACTGCATATGGAGATACATGTCAACTATGGGCGTACGCTATTCAGTTAACGTGACTCACATTTTTCTAATGCTGCATGGGCATGGAGGACTGCCATGTGGAGGTGTGTGGCAATGATTGACAGTGCTTGTGCATTGAAAAGCAGCAAAGGTGGCTCAATAAGCAATGAAAGCACCATTTGCAAGCAAAAAAAAGAGATCAATTTGCATTAATAGTGTGTTGTTACTGCTACGTATGTCATTATTGCACCAAAGCCATTAAAATCAACTTTGGTGATTTTATTATTTATAAATAAGTGAATAAATACACAAATGAAATAAAAACTGTGTTTTGTTTGCATTATTTGGTTTCTTCCACACCCCATGGGCATCGGCGAGGCTTGACGAGACCATCAGAAGATTCTGGTGGATGAGGTATATTGAAGATAACCCAGTTCTACCTTAACTAGTGCTTATGAGTAATTCAGTTTTTCAAAGCATATGCAAGTTTTGAAGGCCAAAATGCAAGGACTTTCAAGAATGTGAGGCAGCACCTCAAGTAAAAGTCTTTCACTTTAACAACTTTACCAGAACATTACAGATAGCTTCATTGCACTAAGAATACAGGAAATCGATTAGAAATGTCCAGTCCTGCTCACAGTGAATTCCCAATATGCACGAAAATTGACGATTTGTATGCTGGGTAACCTTCAGTTCTCCCATTCAACATTTAAATGTAACACATAGGCCTGCAGCAGTCTGCTCTGTCAGAAAACATGCATGGGATTTTCAGCCACTTCTTCACACACTTGTCCAGCCCAGCCAGAAGAAGCAAGAACTCCCAAGTCTAGTGATTGGCAAACAGTAAATGTGAGGTTCTAAGGAAAGCAATTTGGTCGAATAATTTGAATTAAGTTAGAATTGAATATATAACCTATTACAAAGAAAAACGAGCATTTTTATTATGATCCAACGACTTTGCACAACACTTTTACGAACGAGAACTAGGCTTGTGCGAATATCACTTGCGGTAGTGTCGTCTGGTCTCCTTTTGACGGTGTCCTTTTGTGCTGTTATACCAGGAATGCCTCTTTCTTGGTGTGAAGCGAAGTTGAAGCAAACTTATATTGAGTTTAGGATTTGAATATGAGTAGGTTGCAAGTTATACATAGTAAAATATTTGTGTTTAAAATTTTCCTACCTGGCCCATATAACAAGCTTTTAAAGGGGTCATGAAGCACCCCTTGGGCTGATTGAAAAAACACATCCTGCGGAAAGCTGACACGGCTATGAACTGCTCTGCCAAATATTACAGTCGTGCGCGCCGCGTAATGGCCACAAGCGGAGCGCGAAGTTGCCGTTTCCCCAGGCACCCTCTTTTCAAACAGAGGCCGGTTCTCACTCTCGTCGGTGGGCGGGGCGTCTGTCCGCTGTACGTCGCAAGAGACATAGCATGCTTATTGGCCGATAGCCGACGTAAATCGAGAGCGGCGTTCGGATCAGATGCGCTTCTTGCCGCGGGGTGCCGCCACTTGCCGGCGCCGCACTCCTCAGTACACGGTAGCCGCACTCGCGCAAGCGAATCACAGCGGGAGAGCGATCGCGTTTCATGACGCGCGCTGGCGTAACTTCTTTCCCCCATGCCATCCCTCCCTGTCTAGCTTCCAGTGCGCTCGCCGGCACGAGAAAAGAGAGAAAGCGCTGGGAGCGTGCGCCAAACCCCCGTAACTCCGCTGATTCTCGACGGATTCGAGAAATTTTTGCGGCAATCGATTCGGGAGGCAGTACACTCCGATACTGAGGCCATTAGATCATTACTTGGAAAAGTGGTTCATGACCCCTTTAAACATAAGGGCACAGGGTAGGCCCTATACCTCCTTAAGGTGCATTTAAGACCAATTTCCTCGGAAACTACTACCGTAAAATACCAAGCAAGCACCCCTACCTAAGCAAGCGCACCCTTCCCCTTTTCGAAAGACTTGAAATATGCGCCAAAGAATGAGCAAGCCCCCTCACCATTTTTTTTTTCAAGCTGTCCTCGACTATAGACTACTGCAGTAGTGGATTCTACGAACCCTAGTTTTGGGAGTCTCTAGATATGTGCACAGTTTCTTAGTACCTTTACAGTGTGTTGACTCAAGGTTGCATTGCAAGTTGTCACAAATTGTTGGTACATTTGAAGAACATCTTTCCCCCATTGTCATAACGCACAAAATTTCACACGAGGGTTCCCTCCGGTTCATTAAAAATAGTAAGTGCATGTGTATTGAATAAAGCTTAGTTGGTTAGTTCGTTTTTTATGGCGCAAAAGCAGCTGAGGCTATGCTGCGCCAGTCACAAGGTGTTAAATAATGGGCAGTGATATGATGCAGTTTTAGAGCTTACTTAAAAAACCACATTCTTTAAGAAAGTTTAGCACATCAGACAATGGTACTAGAGGATGATCTCCTAGAAGAAAAGTAGGGTGTAGAGGTATGTGTTGTTTGTATAATTTGCTGAAGCATTTTTGTCTCTGCGTTTCAACGTCGGGGCATGAGATTAGAATGTGTTAACAGTTGTTGGCATTTTTTCACATGTTGGTTGTTCTTCTTTTGTGAGTAGAAAGTTGTGTGTCAGGTGTGTGTGCCCAATTCGGAGTCTGCATAAAATGACCTCAACAAAGCATTCTTGGTGATGACAGGTCTTCCATTCTCCAAGTACAGGCTTTACCATCATCATCATCATCATCAGCCTGTCTACGCCCACTGCAGGGCAAAGGCCTCTCCCATGTTCCGCCAATCAACCCGGTCCTGTGCTTTCTGCTGCCACGTTATACCTACAAACTTCTTAATCTCATCTACCCACCTAATTTTCTGTCTCCCCCTCACGCGTTTGCCATCTCTTGGAATCCAGTCAGTTACCCTTAATGACCACCGGTTATCCTGCCGACGTGCTACGTGCCCGGCCCATATCCATTTCTTCTTCTTGATTTCAACTATGATGTCCTTAACCCCCGTTTGTTCCCTGACCCACTCTGCTCTCTTCCTGTCTTTTAAGGTTACACCTATCATTTTCCTTTCCATCGCTCGCTGCGTCGTCCTCAATTTAGGTTGAACCCGCTTTGTAAGTCTCCAGGTTTCTGCTCCGTAGGTAAGTACCGGTAAGATGCAGCTGTTATATACCTTCCTCTTGAGAGATAGTGGTAGATTACCATTCATAATTTGATAATGCTTGCCGAATGAGCCCCAACCCATCCTTATTCTTCTAGTTATTTCACTCTCATGGTTCGGCTCCGCGGTTACTACCTGTCCTAAGTAGACGTAATCCTTTACAACTTCCAGTGTCTCGCCACCTATCGCAAAGCGCTGTTCTCTGCCAAGATTGTTCCACATTACTTTAGTTTTATGCATATTAATTTTCAGACCTACTCTTCTACTTTCCGTATCCAGTTCAGTAATCATGAGCTGTAATTCGTCTCCCGCGTTACTCATCAATGCAATGTCATCAGCGAATCGCAGGCTTTACCGCATGGAGCTTATTTTTGCATGAGTCCCACTGTTGCTGCCATTTCGCTAACAGTGCTTGACGAATTGTTCTTTGGCTGTCTTTCAGGGGAATTTTTATTTTTGCAAGTGCTTTGTGTGCTGCCAAAGAGGTGCATTCATCTGGTTTTTCGTTTCCCGGTATCCCAACATGGCTTGGCACCCAGCAGAAATGGAGAGAAATTACTGCGCTATTTAAAAACACCATGTTTAAAATGTCGCCAACTAATGGCTCACATTCAGATTTAACATGCAGGGATTTCAGTGCACTTAACGAGTTGGTGTATATGATTGCTTTCTTGTGTTTACCAGCAATGATTTTCCGAACTGCTTCATATAAGCCGTAAACTTCGGCTATAAAAATGGAAATAATATGTACTCTCACACTAAGGGCACTTTTTCCAGTCACAATCCCAATATCCACGTGGTTTCTTGTTTTCGAGCCATCTGTATAAAATTCGGCATAATCCCTATATTTATCCTGAAGTGCACGAAATTCCTGGATTAGGTGTTCTGATGGGGTGTATTTTTACTTTAGACGGCTTTATGACAAATCGCAGAGCTGCGCCAGGTCGAACCATGGCGACAGTCTTGGTGGTTTCTTTGCGACATCTAGTGCCTCTTCAGGGATGACATATGTGCGGCAGTACTCCTCAAAACGTAAGATAAGTGGCTTGATTAAGTTCAGTTTGTTTAGGTATACACTTTGTGGCAGCATTTTGGAATTGAACCGCATCTACTCTGTCGATACCTTCGGACACACATGCCATCAAATCGGCCTGAGGAAGGGTGTAATAAAGATCTTTTAAATCGATTGAAAATGCTAAATGATTCGCTTTTTCCTTGCCTGTGAAAAAATCTAGCACCTGTTCCGACTTTTTCACCAAAAAAGGATCGTTAAGAGAAGTCAACTTCAAGTACTTTTGTAGAAACAAAGCAATGCACTTTTGCCAGTTTTCATTCTCTGAAATGATCACTCGGAAAGGGCAGTCAATTTTATGCGTTTTCGCCGTGAAAAATATGTCTAGATCCACTTTTTTTTGTCTTCTCCATTAACCTAGCCAGGCCTTCAAGAGCGTGTGAAGCACACGGATGTTGTTGCTGTTTTTAGGTTCATAGACGACTATCTGATGCTAATAATGAACGTAACAATTTTGATGCGGTAGTTTCAGAAACTCTAACCGTGTTCGCGACAGAGTTATCTCCCCTAGTGCTGACGCATGAAATAGCTAAAGACAACTTCAATAAGATTTTTAGACCTCGGTCTGTATTTTTCGCCGGCAGTAGTGTGCTGGAGCTATGAACCGTGGGGAAATAAACCGGTTCTTCCGTTTACATCCGCTCACTCAAAATTGGTAAAGCGTGCTGTGATTAATTTTTCTTTTCAAAATTCACCAATGAAGTCGTGTCACCACAAGCTTGATGCAAGCTTGTGGGCTCAGGCTAAATGTTTAATAGATTCTGGTTATCCCATGCACCTGTTGACCGCCGTAACCGAAAATGTGAGCAGGAAGGGAAGGGCAAACGCCGGGGAGCAGGCAGCCGCTACTAAGGCAGCCAAGGTTGCTGTAGTGCCCTAAATGCATGCCATTTCGCATAATTTGCAAAGGATAGCGAGGAAGGCCGGTGCGTACGTGGTTTTTTCTGCTCCCGAACGATTACAAGGGATGTGCAAAAAGGTAAATGCAAAGAGTAGCGGGAAGCGGGATTGTATGATCAAGCACCGGGAAAAATTTGTCAATTGCAGTCGAGGCATTATGTTTTGTATCCCTTTGACATGTGAATGCATTACATAGGCCATACTGGAAGGTGTGTGAACCAAAGACTTAGGGAACACCAGTACAATGTATAAAAAGCTCTATCTGGTCATTTGGGAATTCACTGTCAGAGGTGTGGTTGCGCCCCAATGGTTCAATATACCCGTATTCTCCATGGGGCCTGCAGCAGAACCACGCGGGAAATAATTGAAGCCTACGAAATCGACAAAAGGAAAGAAAAATGTGTGAGTGTGCCATCTTTAGCTTTGTCAGCTAAAGAAAAGATGTATCTGGAATCATCGCTTTGACGTTGGCGGGTGCAGATTGTTGTGATTAGTGGTACATGTGCAGGCTTTGTGCTGTATCTTTACATGCTGTTCTCTCGATTTTATCGATCCACTCTTATTGTATAAAAGGCATGTGTGATCGCAAATAAAACCATTAGTTGCAAGTTAGCGGTGTGTGTGTGCGTCCCTCTTCTCTGTTGCTGTCGTGGTGCGCTACGCCATATGAATTATGATAGTTTTTAATGCGTTTATGTGTGCCAGAAAGTTGAGTTTTCGGTCGTATGTAATTCCTAGAAATTTATATTGTTTTACTGGCATTTTGATGTTTAGTTTAAGAACAGGGTCAGGGAATAGTCCTCGTTTTTGCGCAAAGACAACAGCGGTAGTTTTATGTGTGGAAAATCGAAAACCATTGATAATGAGGCACACAAGTAATTCTTGAGATATAGAGACCTAAAGACAAAAAGCAAGTTTATTTCATAATTTTTCAAAAAGAATATGTACTTAGCAATTTAATAGCAATGAGCCATATTAGTGATCACATGAATAAACTTTTTGCTTCTTGTTTTCTTGGTTCCCTAGCTTGTTCTGTCATCTTCTGTCTCTCTTTTGGCAACATACTATCGACGGTGGTCAATCTCGCCTAACCATATCACCATGTTGCGGCTTGATGTGTGAACGGCCTTCAGAACATTTACTCAGGCCATGCTGGCCTTTTTCAAAGTTAGAATGGTTTCAAAGGTGGCCGTTCTGAGGGTTTCCATTCCAAAGAACACAATCCATTGTGTTGTCTACGAGTGCGATCGTTCCTCCGCATTCTGTGCATACACAGATACTCGTAATCACGGTTTGTATGAGCTCCACATCAATCAAAGGATAGCCATTGTCACTACAGGTAACATTTTGTCCTTGTGGTGACACCGTTTTTAGCTTACTTGCGCGAGTGCTCCCGGTCTCGTTCTGTAAGTAGCTGAACCGTGTCGATTTCCAATTATACTACGCTCTCCAAACGGTGGTTTTTTCAACACGAGCATATCTTTTCCCATTGCAACAAAATCAACAAAGGTGCAACTAAACTCAAGATACGTGCGCAGAACCACGTCTCGCACACACAAGGCAAGTGGACTCGGTAAATGCTGCGAGTGTTAAGAAAACTGCACCATGTGCCTTTAGGTAGCCAAAGTGATTTTTTTAAAACCTGCTAACCTCAGAGAAACTACCAGTTTTGGTTTTTGAAAAATTCGTTTGCGGCAGAAAGCTCAGCTTCTACACGACCTAAGAGGGCGCGGCTGCTCGTCAGCTGGTCTCGAAAACCTTGTGGTTTTGGCTCAATCAAAATGCGGTAATATGTGTGGGGCAGTGGACATTATTAAGCAAGGCCTTCTTTCACAAAAGCAAAACAAAGAGAAATTTCAATAATAAAAGAAGTTTACCTTACCCCGTGTCTTAAAAAAAAAGATTGGGGCAGCTACGCACCAGTGTTGCGATGGCTTCGGAAACAGTGGAGCTACATGGTGGCCTTGTCTGCAACCTCCAACTCATCTTCCTCCTCCACTCACCTTCACTAAACTATGCTAAACTCTCCCTTTCCTTTCCCGCCTTCTCAACCCCCACATCACTGCCCTCGTTACCGGACAGCACGCACTGATGGAGTTGCCTCTCACAGGATGATTGGTTCGAAGCACAACAGGCGATTTGTAGATCGTCAACGTAGAAGGAGTGCATAACTGTGTGCGGTATGACCATGTTAATGGAGTTCATTTTAACTATGAAGAGAGTTGTGCTCAGAATGCACCCTTGTGGTACACCATTTTCTTCGACAAATATTCGTGACAGCACTGTGCCAAGACGTACTTGAAATGTTCTATTTGACAGGAAATCACATAAGCAGTTCAACATTCTTCCACGAATCCCCAAGTCAGCTAGGTCTCAGAGAATTCCATATCGCCAAGTTGTATCGTATGCTTTCTCTAAGTCAAAGAATACCGCGAGACAGTGCTGTTTGTGTAGAAATGCATCTCGTATTTCGTGTTCCAGTCTCACGAAATGGTCAGTTGTTGAACAGCCCTTTTTGTATCCGCGCTGGTGTGAGTCTATAAGGTGTCTTGTTTCAAGAATGAAGGTAAGTTATGTATATAATGCTCTTGTATGTTTTTGCGAGACTTGTTAATGCAATGGGCCTGTAGCTACTCGGTGATGTTGGGGGTTTACCAGATTTGAGGAAAGGTATAACTATTGCATTTTTCCAATCTTCAGGCATTAACCAGATTCCCATATTTTATTGAAAAATTGGAGCAAGGTGCATGTTTGGGCTAGTTGGTACTCCATTTGAACATCTCCATTTGAACCTCCGACAAAGAAGGTGGGTTTACGGTGTTCCCTAACTGTATTTTTAAGCAGAAGGCTAGGGAAGCTGTGGACTCAGTGTTTCGCCAATGCAAGGATGTGCCTTTAAGGCAGCGTAAAGCCGAAGCTAAGAAGTTGTGCCAAAAACTTCACTTGGATTTTCTCGCGAGGTCGATTGAGAAATGTGATAAGTTGTGCCTTGAAGTGTTTTTCTCAGCGAAAACGCACAAACCAGGTCTTCCGTTAAGGGTTATTGTATCTGAAAGTGACTGTTGGCAGAAGTCGGTCGCAAGCTTTCTACAAACCAAGCTGAAGTTGTGTAATCTAGATGACCTGTTCCACGCCAAGAACTCAGAGGCAGTGGTAACTTATTTGCAGCAGAATCACAGGACAAAGATGTCAGGTTTTTCAGTAGACATTAAAGACCTCTATTATTCGATCCCCCAGAAAGATATTCTAACATGTGTTGAACAATGCATAGATCAGTTCGGCGTTGTAGCCTTTCAGAATGACGCTTGTATGTCAGCCGCGGGTTTTCTTGAGCTTTTAACAGTGTACCTTACCTCAACTTTTGTTGAATGGTCTGGCGAAGTGTTCTTGCAGAAAGAGGGAGTGTGCATTGGTTCGTGTATCGCCCCCATTCTGAGCGATTTGTTCCTAGCCAGCATCGATAGGCATATTTCAATGGAAATTAAAGAGGCAGGAGTGCAAAAAATTTTCCGTTTTGTCGATGATTATCTTATACTGTTTGAACCAAGTGATGCTAGCCTCGAGTCAAGTGTATCCGGCATCTTATCTATTTTTTCCAAAGGTTTACAGCCCCTGGTCATAACTCACGAGTTGCCGCAGAACAACGAAATCAAGTTTCTAGATTTGAAGATTAGGTTTTCTGATGAGCTTTCTTGGTTGTACGAACCAAGAGGTTTAAAGCCGCTCCTACCCTACCAATCCGCGCACACTAAATTAGTCAAAAGGGCTATCGTTGAATCTTGTCTTGTAAGTGCGTTGAAAAAATCATGCCCGCGTCTGATCGAAGAAAGTTTCCGAATGCAAATCAAGAGGCTTGAAGCTGCAGGTTACCCACAAGAAGTAATTACAGCTGTGGCAGAAGTCTTGCATCGCAAGATAAAGAATGTAAGAGGTGGTGCCAAGCCAGAGCGAAGACAGACCACCGCGGAAGCTGTGCAAAGTCAAAATAAAAGGTTTGCCGTAATTCCGTATATTCACCGTGTCTCCCATAATCTAAAGAAGGTGGGGCAGCACGCAGATGTCAAGGTTGTCATGTCGGCACCCAAGAAATTATCAGGCCTTTGCAAGATGACTTGACCAACGGCCAAAGAAAAGCGCACGTGTTCTACGAAGCATCGAGTACGCTTTGCAGAATGTAAAGAAGCAGTGGTTCACTCATTTCCTTTAACATGTGGCAGCAGATATGTGGGACAAACCGGGCGCTGCTTAAACGACCGTCTCAGGGAGCACGCGTACAATGTCCGGGGAGGTCTGCAAGGTCACGTGGCGACGCATTGCCGAAGCTGCGGGTGTACGCCGGAATTTGAAAAATGTGCTGTATTGTTCGCTCATGATGACCAAAGAACGCGAGAGATAGTAGAAGCAGCAGAGATGGCCAAGGATGTTAGGCATTGTATAAGCGTGCCTTCCATTGCTCTGTCAGCAAAGGAACTATGTTTTTTGGGCATATTGCAAGATAGTGGTATGTGATTTATTAACTTTTATTTTGTTCTATGTAACTGGTGGTGTGCCTTTAGAGAGATAAATCTTATCACTTAGAAGTGAATGTGGTTACGTGGATGTGAAGCTGCGCAGGCGTAGTGTTACCCCATATATTCATGTTTTCTTCAATAAAATTCAGTTGGAAGTTAGCGCTTGTGTGTGTCGCATTCTCCTGTCTTTCGTCCCTGAAGTTCGCGCTATTTAGATGTTCAAATAGAAAAATTGGAGAAGTGCCTCCGCCGATGCCTGGGATAGGTGCGCCAGCATTGTGTAGTGCACATGGTCAGGCCCTGTTGCTGTTTTTTTACCAGCGGAAAGTACCCTGTTTATTTCTTCTAATGTGAGATCATGGTTATAGAATTCCTTTGAGGCACTTTTATTTATTTATTTATTTATTTATTTATTTATTTATTCAGTTATTTATTTATTTATTTATTTATTTATTTATTACAATACCCACAGCGCCTTTCGGCATTACAGTGGGGGGGAGTACAATAAAAACATAGCAAACCAAAAGCAGGTAATTGAATAAATGTACAGCAGCAAGTAGCCAAATGGACAAAAGAAAAGCAAAACATTTTTAGTACTAAAAATACACAAGCAAATACCCCTCAGGGGATCACGAGGACTATTTACGATACGAGTTCTGTAAAGAGGAAGCAAATACTTCAGGGGAGATAACAGTGGCAATATCATGAGGCAGTTTGTTCCACTCGCGAATTGTTCTGGGGAAAACACGCCATCCGGAAATAGTTCATCCTACATCTTATCTCCTTTATCTTGTAGGCATGATCAAGACGGGGTTAGATGTAATCAGGATTGTGCATGTAAAAATCCCGGTTAATACCAGTGTTGTTATGGAATATACTGTGAAAAAATTTTAGCCTTATGTATTGCCTACGCTGCTGCAGTGACTCCCATCCAAGGCTTTCCTTTGCACTGGTCGCGCTAAAGTGGCGGGTATAATCGGCATGAACAAATCTCACAGCTAAATTTTGAATTCTTTCAATCCTTTGAATGTCTACTTGCTGCCAAGGGTCCCAAACGCAACAAGCGTATTCATGTATTGGTCTAACATTGGCTTTATACAAGAGCTCTTTTGCGGCAATAGGTAAATTTCTTGCATTTCTTCTAAGAAAACCTAGAACACTTGAAGCGTTGCACGTGACATACTCGATATGGCGACGCCAGGATAATTCTGCTGTAAACACCAAGATAGTTATGGTCGAACATTTTTGCCAGTTTTTCTGCATTAATAGTGTAACTAAAATTATTACAGCACTTTTTTCTAGTGAAGCACATATAAACAGATTTTTTTCACGTTTATGTCCATGCGCCAGGTATTACACGAGCTAGAAGGGCCATGGTAGGGGCTAGTTGATTGTACATATTTGACACTTGCGAAGCGCTGTTTTAACACGAAGACAGCGCGTCGCAAGTGTCAAATATGTACAACCAACTAGCCCCTACCATGGCCCTTCTAGTTGTTATTTCAAGTACATCGGGCTTCTTTGTTCCGGACCTGTCGCCCCTTCAGCGGTTGTACAGTGAAACCTCGTTAATACGTACCTGCCGGGAACGCGGCATAACTACGCACTAAACGGTAGTACGCATTAAACACCAAGTACAAATTTGCATCTCCTAGCGTACGCCATCGCCCAAATAAATAGAGTGCCACAGCAAATATTGCCTAAAGTACCCACCGCAAAGCCTTTTCTTTCCTGGCACACTCGCACGACCGCCCGATAACGCGTAGTGGCGACGCCGAAGAGCATTTCGAAACTATTGCAGGGTCCCTGATACGTGGTCAACGCAGTGACCGACATAGCGACAGAAGGGACAGTGTGATTTCCGCGGTATATGTGTGTGCGTCTAACCGCGATCTGCCACTAAACGAAAACTGACAGTTCCAGTGAAACGCGGTACGGCCGCGTGGAGCCGGGAGCCGATCGTCTCCCGGCTAGTTGTGTGCAGCGCGTCGCCTACTCGGCTCACGTTGTCACTACCGGGCCGCTTGCTGTGCCGCACGCGCGCATTTATCGTGGGAATGTCGTTCGTACCCACTTCGCTCCAGATCGTGCACAGATGCGGCGAGTAGCTTGTTCGGTTAACGCAGCGATGACGAGCTTCATGCAAGCGATGCGCACTCCGCGATTCTCTAGCGGTCCTGGCAGCGGACGGAGGCGCGTTGTGTGGTCGACTAATAAAAGGTTGCAGTATGGTTACAACCGCGCTACGCTTGCAGTATCGTACACGTGCGTTTAGTGTGATAGCGTCAATGCAGCGAGGTTTCTCGGCGCCCGCGACCCGCAACGCTAACTACGCAACAGCGATCTGCTTTCGTTTCTACAAAGCGGTGCGCGCCTTATGACGGCTTAGTAGCGTTTGCTGTCGGGCTGAAGTTCTTCGACGTGGTTGAAGTTCTTCGACCCTACCCGAGCATTTGTGCCATTAATTCAACTTCAGCCTTGAAGACGGCCGCGCACAACGAAGCGGCAGCGATCGGCGGCCCAGCGCGTTCAGGTTGTCGCCTAATAAAAGCGTGCAGTAGGCTTAAAAAGTAGCGCTGCGCCGCACGCGTGCCCAAGCAGATCGCTGAAGATACTTATTGTGATAAGGTTGTCGGCGATAAGTCATGTCGGCGCGTTCGTCGGTGGCCGCCACCTCGCCTTCGTTCTTTCCCGATGCTTACCCGCAAAGGCGTCGCCGCAATCGCGCGGAAGTCGGAATCGGGGATCGACTGATCTGCGCACTTCTCAAAAAGGCGGAAGACCTTTGGCGGCACATTCTGGCGTCAGGAAGTTGAGCAGCACAGTAAAATTTTATGGCACAAAAAGTTATCGCGGTACGCAGGGTACGCACTAACCGGTAGGCATAGGGCGAACCACTAAGGCTTAAGCGGTCAGCGAATGCATTGGGCTCTATGGGACTCGGTCAGGGATTCGTCGCAGCTACGTTTTAACCGTTAGTACGTTTAAAGCGGGTACGTATTAACGAGGTTTGACTACTAAATTTGCGCTCGTCTGTGTACTACCTGTTGTTTTTCGTGTGTCTTCGTGTTAAAACAGTGCGTCGCAAGTGTCAAATATTACACCAGGTGCTAATCAAATCCAAATCGTTCTGTAGTGCAGTGTGATCATCTACGGTATGAATAACTCTGTATAATACACAGTCATCTGCGAACATTCGGAGTCTGGACGAAATACCACAACAGATGTCATTCATGTAGATAAGAAAAAGAAGCGGCCCCAGCACTGACCCTTGCGGCACACCTGAAGTAACATCCACTTGATCGGACTGCATTCCATTTAAAACTCTGTATAATACTCTGTATAATACGCAGTCTGACTGATCTGCCGTCTGAAGTTCAAATATGCTTTGATCCATTCAATAAAGTAGAGTTTATGTTGTACCAGGACAGCTTCTGAATCAGTAATGAGTGAGGTACTAAATCACACGCTTTACGGAAATCCAAGTACAAACAGTCAACAGTATACCAGTTATCCAGTGCACTAGCCAAATCATGTGTGAATTCAGTCAACTGTGTAACACAAGAAAACCCAGGTCGAAATCCATGTTGCTCAGGCGATAATAAGGAGTAATTTTTTCAGGCGATTCATAATGTTGAGATCGGCCGGTAGTTTGACGCATTGCTGCGCGGGCCAAACCTTTGCACTGGCACAACATAAGCAAGTTTCCAATCATCCGGCAAGACACTTTCACTCAGTGACTTTGAGAAGATAACAAACAAGTATTTTGATACAGAACGTGCACACATAGAAAGTAAAGCAGATTGTAGGCCGTCCGGACCAGCGGCCTTTGAGGCACATAATTTCTCTAACAATTTCTGGATGCTCCGCTGATCAAAAACAATATCTCCCATTTGCTCTCCACTCACACAGGTTTGTGCTGAAATGGCACCGCCGCTTGAGCGGCCAGCAAAGACAGAGCTAAAATATTGGTTAAGATGTGTGTCTTTTGTAATGTCACTATGAAGTAAGTTTCCGTCTAGTTCAAGTGGAGGAATAGACACTATCTTTGCCGTTAGTTTGACTAGCTGCCAGAGTTTTTTAGGACTTCTTTGTATTCCTATTCCAAAAGACCCAAAGAACTTCTTTTTCTGTATGCTTAACACACTTTTCATGTGCTTGGTTATTACCTCAAGTCTTTTTTGCGCAAGTGCGATGAAGGTGTTTTTCTGTATGCAGTGTAAGCGGTTGCTCGTTTTCTGGCTAAGCTATGCACTTCCTTTGTGCACCACGGCTTAGATCTGCTGCGCCGTGGCGTCATTATCCATTATGGCACATATCGGTCGCGTAATTCGAGAAGTTTTAGCTTAAATATGTTCCATAATTCATCTGCATTTTTGGTTTCCGCTAAAGTTTCAAAAACATCGTAATATGCATCCAAAGAACTTTCAATATCACTTTTACGGGCTTTCTGATAACTATAGATCCGTCGTCTAGCGCAATTTGCGATTTTTGCATACTGTAAATTTAACTCGCAGTGAACAACAGCATGATCACTAATGCCTGGAAGTACCAGAGAAGACTTCACAGCTGTGGGGGTGTTCATGAGCATGAGATCTAATATAATGTTTCCCCGTGTTGGCTGCAAGACCATCTGTGGTAAGTCATAAGTGCCGCATAGTTCGATAATCGCTCTGGTTAATTCACTCTGCCTGCTCGATGTGGGCCCGTGATGAGCCCAATTGACCTCTGGGAGGTTAAAGTTGCCTCCTATTATCACGTAGTCCGTTTTGACAGTTTCAACCGCATCGATTAGTTCATATAAAACATTAGCTGTACTACTTGGTGGACGATAAAACGAACACAGAGAGACAGTTTTGCCATTTGAAAATCTAATCAGAGCCCAGACAGCCTCGCTGTGGCTAACTTCCATTTGCAGTACCCTAGAGTTAATCGCTTCATCTATTAGACACCACCTCCACGACATTTACGATCCCTCCGATAAGAAATATACTTGTGAAGAAATATATTTTTCAGGAAACATTTCCGTATCACTAATGGTTCCATCAAGCCAGGATTCTGTTCCCAGCACCACAGAAGGCTGAGTCATGTCTAGAAGGGCAGCAAACTCGTCCATTTTATTCCTAATGCTCCGACAGTTCACAATCAATACTGAAAGCAGTGACCTATTTGTCAACCGTAGTCAGTCAGCACGCCTTACTTGGTCTAGCGATTCATCAAATATATATTCAGGAGAGTTGCTTGTTGGGCAAGTTGGTACATACTTAGTTAACTACAAAAGAAGCCACAAAACGTCGAAAAATGGGAAAATCAGAGCGGCAGAAAACAGAGACAAAGCGCAGAGACGTGACACTAACAACTGACGTTTATTTCGGAAAAACCTTGCCCCCCCAGACCGTACGACGCATGCGCAGCTGACAAACAAAAACCAATCAACCCAAAACCCAAAAAGCACAAACAGCTAATCTAAGCAGATCACCTCTGTGCTAGAAACAAAAATTCTTTCCTGGTAAGATAAACCGAAGCCGCACTAATGCATTTGTCTGGACCAAGTTTCCAGATATGGAATGCCTCAATAATCTCCCGTTCTCGCTGCGTCTTAGCTTTACCTAAAATTGTCACCTTATCAAACAGAGGCGAACAACCACACAACTTGCAGTGCAGCGGCAAGTTACCACCCGTGCCCGTGGGTAGAAGATTTTCATGCTCCCTCAACCTAACATTGACACATCAACCCGACTGTCCAACGTAAAACTTGTCACAACTTAAAGGGATGCAATACACCACACATGTGTTACACGCACAGTATTTTTCGACATGTTTGATGTCACAAATCCTGCTCATCGTGCCACGCTGCACAACCTTCTTACAAAGACCCAAATATATACCTGACACCATTTAAGTACAGGGAGTCGAATTTAAGGCATATTTTATCATTTTCCTTTTTATTTGCCTTACTGTATTCCAGCAAACGCTTTCTTTTTAGCCTAACAGCAGCAGAAAAATCTTCCGATATGCTTATCTTGGAGCCCTTTAGTTTTTTCGCATTTGACAAAACAGCTTGCTTATCTTTGAATGAAGCAAAACTAGCGATAACTGGTCGAGGTCCGTTTCCAGTGAACTTGCCTGAGCGATGTGCCCTTTCGATTGTAATATTATCGCATGTCAGAGTGCAAGAACATATCTCTAGCAATTTCTTTTTAACTACGTCATATGATTCACTCTTGTCTGTGTCCTCAATACCAAAAAAGATTAAATTACACCGCCTGCTACGGTTTTCAATATCATCCACTTTTTGTTCAAGAGAGTGCATTCTCGTATCCTGATTTTTACAGGTTTTTTTTTTTACACTGTAAAACTGAACTTTTTATTTCGTCCATCTTACCTATGGTCGATTCTAGTTTCGTTATGCATGCAAGTAAGGCTAGCCATTGCTGATTTGGTTTTAGCTTGTGACTTCTCAATGGCACTAAGTTTGTCTTTTATCTCCTGCTGACCACTTAGGAGCTGTTGCAGGAGTACCTATATCGGAAGGACCCGGGTTTAATTCTACGTCGCCACACAAAAGCAACAAAAGCAAATAGAATGCAATGCGGCGAAAGAGCACAAAATGACGTCGTTTTTGGTACACACGAACATCGCGTAGCGAATGACTAGCGACACTTGAAAATGCCACTGGGGGTGGAACCGGCAGGGAATATACTAAGTAACCACGATAAGAGTGCTTACTAACCTGCAGAAAGAACAGCGTAAGCGTAAATGGTGCAGTCATATCTGCACCGGTTCCATGCCCCAAGCGCCGAGTGAAGATCCGTGCTATTTGTAGGCTGCAGTCGTCTGTGCGATCAGTCCACGGTTGGTTGACCGGCAGCGGCCAATTTCAGCTGCGAGGCACACTCGTTGATTTCCGTCGTTTTGGTCAATGTCGCTTGATTCCCATGTCGAGCAGTTGAACAAAGGTTCACCGTCCGGCAAAAACTGAGCTGATAAGTCATCAGGCTGTAGTTCGAAAACTGGTTTGCTTGTGGTTGATTGGAGCAGTACCTGCAGAAAGAACAGCGTAAGCGTCAGCGGTGCAGTCATATCCGCACCAGTTCCACGCCCCCAGTCTGTGTCGGCAGTCTGTGTCTTTCAGACGATTCTTTGTATTTGAGGAAAGCGTTTGTGTAATTCCCTGAAGATGATACCTCGTAAAAGTGTTCGCCTAATAGGTTGGCCTGGTCTTGTAGTGTTGTTTGTGTTTGGACTTGTAAGAAGTGGTATTGTGTACGATAAGTCTTCTCCTCTAAACTTCCTCACCTGGTCCCAGATACATTTTGGTGTGACCGAACTATTATTTGATGATATATATTTTTGCCATGAATCCTTTTCCGCCTGCCTATGAATAAATCGTGCTTTGGCTTTTGCCTGTTTGAAGCTTATGATGTTGGTGTAGGTGGGGTATCTTCATAGCATTCCCCAGCACTTATTTTGTTGGTTTTTTGCCTCTGTGCACTCTCTTGTCCACCAAGGATTTAGTTTAATGCGCACAATGCCGGATGACTGCGGTATCGTCTTTTCTGCCGCTGAGATTATAATTTCGATGAACTTTTTGTTAACTTCCTGAACAGAAAGTTCCGATGAGAAAACTTCTTCAAGCTTTGCATTTTCTGTAAAAAGCGGCCAGTTCGCGAGCTTCAATTTCCACCAGCGTGGCTTGCTAGATAAAGTTTGGTGGGATGACATGAGTTTGATGATGGCAGGTTGGTGATCACTACCATATGACATGTCGAGGACCTCCCATTTAAGATCGTTAAAAAGACATGGTGAGCACAAAGCAAGATCTAAACAACTAAAAGTGCGTGAGGTTGCTGAAAAGTAGGTCAAAGCACCTGTGTTTTAAAGGCAGATATCGTTTGACAAGACAAAATCTTCAACGACCTGCCCTCTTTGATCAGCTTTGTCACTACCTCAAAGATTAAAATGAGCATTAAAATCCCCTACTAAAACAAATGGCTTTGGTAACTATTCTACTAGATTTTCTAGGTTTTTAGAGGTAAAATGGGTGTGGGGTGGGATATAAAGTGTACAAATGGTAATAGTTTTGTACGATAACATGGTGACTGCTATGGCCTCGAAAGATGTACTGAGTTGGACATCTCGGGTAGGAGTGACACCCTGGAAAACAATAGCCACTCCTCCTGACAGACGGCTACAGCGTTCGCGGTCCTTTCGGGCAATTGTATAGCCCTTGAGAAATTGAGCATGTTTTGCACCTAGGTTTGTCTCTTGGAGGCAGAAAGCCACTGGTGAGAACTTAATGATGTCCTTTGAGTCACCTAAATTATGCATTAATGCTCTACAGTTCCAATGTATGATAAAAGCCATGATGGAATAAAATTAAGCAAATATACCTGTGGGGATTGTTCGATTAAATTAAGAGATGATAGGTGACATTATTAAGACAAAAGGGATAACTGCACTACCTGACACACACGTACAAACCACATACACATATTATTAGCATTATTAAGAACTTAAACTACAGACAAATGCGATAATCATTATGATTATCGCTTGCTTTGCGTGGTTATTGGGACCTTGTCCAGTTGGCGCGCTCCAGGGAGCGCATGTCCTTCGGTGTCGATGACACTAAGGTTTTCAGTCGATCTCCATCGCCCTGTCAGAGGCGCTGGAAGATCGAGAGTTCGGCGCTGAGACGTGGATCTCGAACCTTGGCATTCGAGTGATTTTAGGACCCAGGGAGACCGGAGTCTGAGGGCCCTTTGAGGTGGATGGAGCAGCAGACGCTGCTTCCATGACGGGGGCGGAAGGAGTCACAACTGGACCACTCTGTGCGGACCCGGAGGATGTCTGAGGCCTCTGTGACGCTGCCCCCGACTGCGTCACATCAGTGTAACTTTTGCGGAAAAGGTACGACAACCGTTTCCACGCTTCATAAAACGAGATCTTTTTTTGACGGTGAGAGCAATTACTTCTTTTTCTTTTTTCCAGGATGGGCATGAGTGGGTGTGTGCTGGGTGATCCCCCTTACAGTTCACACAAAGTGGCAATGATGCGCAGTTTACGGCTGTGTAGTCGTTTTCACTGCATTTTGTGCATGTTTCTTTTCCCCTGCATGAGTGGGATGTGTGACCGAATCTTTGGCATTTAAAACACCGTCTAGGATTAGGAATATAGGGCCTGATGTTTATTTTCACGTAGCCTGCCTCGAGGGAGGTGGGCATTTCGCTCGTTCCAAAGGAAAGTACGACGTATTTTGTGGGGACTTCCTGATCGTTGCGGCAGATGACAATTCTCTGTACCTTTATGACGTCTTGATCCTGAAACCCCTCGAGGAGCTCCTTGTCACTTAGGCCTAACAAATCTTCTTCAGATATTCCTCCCCTGCTGGTGTTAAGGGATCTGTGGACAGAAATTGTTACGGTAGTGTCACCAATGCGGGCGAGTTCGGATAGCTTTGATACTTGTTCTTTTTCGGCTAGCTCTAGGAGCAGGTGACCGCTTGACATTTTCGAAACTTTGTACTTGGGTCCAATTTCTTTCTTTCAGGCACTTGGCCACCAAAAATGGAGATAGCTTTCATACTGGTGTGCCTTCGCTGTGGATGACATGGTACTTTTGGAAGGATACTTTGGATTGTGTGTTGAAATGAAAAGTTGCCTCGGTGTGGCCTCTTTTCCGAGACTGATCAAAAATAGTGGATGCTTGAGAAGCCATAAAAAGGTGAAAGTGTTCGGCAACAGCGCCAACCATCCACCATGGAGCCCAACAAGGGGACATGGCTAGACTTGTCAACAAGCCTGCACGATGCCAGTCGTATGCTGTTACTATAACCTCATCTAACTACTCATGGTTGGATATTCACACCAGGTTAACCCTTGCCGCCATGAAACACGGAAGTAAATTGAAGAGAGAAGAGGACAGGAAAGATCAAAAGTGAGAGAGAAAGACGAAAATGTGGAGACAGAGAGAGATAGGAAAAGACAACTGCCGATTTCCTCTGGGTGGGTCAGCCCAGGGGTGCCGTCTACGTGAAGCTGGGGCCAAAGGGGTGTGTTGCCTCTGCCGGGGGCCTTACAGGTCCAATCACCCCGCGTCGGCTCAACCCCCAGGATCCCCTTTTCCTCGGACACAGCAAAGCCAAGCATGGCGAGGCGTGGGAGGGGGTCGAAATCACCCTGTTGGCTCGGGTCCGTAGTGACGCCATTCACCAAACGCCTGCTTGCGCAGGCGCCCCTGCGGGGTATTGAATAAAGCATTTCATTAGAAGCACAGATGGGTGTTCTTCTCCACCACCACATCGAATTTTGGTCTGCGACCAAACGAGGACCCCCCTCCACGTTGTTCAATTATCTTTCACCGTGCTTGCTCAGAATTTTACAGTATATGTAAAGCATTCATATGATTAATTTTATTTATGAGCATCTCTTGTAATGCAGCTAGAATTACAATTGCATTTCAAGTGTTGACATTTTTGCAAATTTTTAAGCAAGGCAATATATTTTTGTTATTTTTTAATAAAGCTGCCAAAAAATGAAAGCTATTTGCATATGTACAACATTCTAGCTCAGCAGCTTTGTACTGGTGTTCACTTTATTCTGTTAAAAAATCAGCCTTCTGTCCTTTAAAGTTGTTCTGATAATGAGGCACACAAGTAATTCTTGAGATATAGAGACTTAAAGACAAAAAGCAAGTTTATTTCATAATTTTTCAAAAAGAATATGTACTTAGC
Source organism: Rhipicephalus sanguineus (assembly GCF_013339695.2). Lineage (NCBI taxonomy): Eukaryota > Metazoa > Arthropoda > Arachnida > Ixodida > Ixodidae > Rhipicephalus > Rhipicephalus sanguineus. The sequence goes on along the minus strand of NC_051185.1, from coordinate 110,483,070 downwards.
AATTTAATAGCAATGAGCCATATTAGTGATCACATGAATAAACCTCTTGCTTCTTGTTTTCTTGGTTCCCTAGCTTGTTCTGTCATCTTCTGTCTCTCTTTTGGCAACATACTATCGACGGTGGTCAATCTCGCCTAACCATATCACCATGTTGCGGCTTGATGTGTGAACGGCCTTCAGAACATTTACTCAGGCCATGCTGGCCTTTTTCAAAGTTAGAATGGTTTCAAAGGTGGCCGTTCTGAGGGTTTCCATTCCAAAGAACACAATCCATTGTGTTGTCTACGAGTGCGATCGTTCCTCCGCATTCTGTGCATACACAGATACTCGTAATCACGGTTTGTATGAGCTCCACATCAATCAAAGGATAGCCATTGTCACTACAGGTAACATTTTGTCCTAGTGGTGACACCGTTTTTAGCTTACTTGCGCGAGTGCTCCCGGTCTCGTTCTGTAAGTAGCTGAACCGTGTCGATTTCCAATTATACTACGCTCTCCAAACGGTGGTTTTTTCAACACGAGCATATCTTTTCCCATTGCAACAAAATCAACAAAGGTGCAACTAAACTCAAGATACGTGCGCAGAACCACGTCTCGCACACAGAAGGCAAGTGGACTCGGTAAATGCTGCGAGTGTTAAGAAAACTGCACCATGTGCCTTTAGGTAGCCAAAGTGATTTTTTTAAAACCTGCTAACCTCAGAGAAACTACCAGTTTTGGTTTTTGAAAAATTCGTTTGCGGCAGAAAGCTCAGCTTCTACACGACCTAAGAGGGCGCGGCTGCTCGTCAGCTGGTCTCGAAAACCTTGTGGTTTTGGCTCAATCAAAATGCGGTAATATGTGTGGGGCAGTGGACATTATTAAGGAAGGCCTTATTTCACAAAAGCAAAACAAAGAGAAATTTCAATAATAAAAGAAGTTTACCTTACCCCGTGTCTTAAAAAAAAAGATTGGGGCAGCTACGCACCAGTGTTGCGATGGCTTCGGAAACAGTGGAGCTACATGGTGGCCTTGTCTGCAACCTCCAACTCATCTTCCTCCTCCACTCACCTTCACTAAACTATGCTAAACTCTCCCTTTCCTTTCCCGCCTTCTCAACCCCCACATCACTGCCCTCGTTACCGGACAGCACGCACTGATGGAGACAAAGAGAGAACACGACACAAGCGACACGACACTTCCCTTTCCCATCCCCTTTATACACTGTACTATACACGGCTATGCTGTACCCTCTCCCACCTCCTCACCTTCACATCACTCCTCTCCCTCACTTCCCTTTCCCACCCCTTTGCTGTATTCTCTGCTTCCTTCATCTTGATGGCGAGTTTCTCTGAGGTCTCTTGTTTCAGTAGGGGTGCGCAAATAGTGAAATTTCATTTTGAACCTAACACTGCCGAATAGTGGCTGAAAATGTCAAATATCGAATACAGAAAGCTTTATTTGAAATTGAAAGAAAGAACAAGGAAATAAAATCTGCTCATGTCTTCAAGCACATAACGTGGTGAGTGACTACTACCAAAAGACTACGAATTGTCATGACACAAGCAGTTTCACATGAACTGGCTTCAGGCTTTCTTGCCCTGATGTTACAGTGTTTCCTGCAGTTGAAAACGTGCACTTACTGGGCACCTCAGTAGCAGGGTTGGGAAGGTATCGCAAAGCGATTATGGCGATACCTTGATAAAGTGCAGCTCCGTGCTCTTTGCAGTCAGCTAAAGTATCATCCTTTCCTGCAATTAGGGGCTCATTGAAGTATTTGTGAACCTCTTGACTATAAGATCTGAGCTCAGTGTGCTGGTTATTTTTGAGTGCCAGCAATTCGGGTATCACAGAATGTTCCCTGACCATGAGCCATGGAAACGGTATAATCGTTCTTAAAATGAACATGCGCTCACTTTTGAACCATCATATCGATGAAAGTTTTAACGGCAGGTGAAAATTTAATGAAGTTTAGTGACGTTATTGTTACTTTTTGCCATCCCACCCTAATCAAATTGCACTATTGGCATTTGTCGCGTCTTAGATATTCGTCGTGTTGAATTATTCAAAACGTTGAATACTTGCTATTCGAAAGTCAAATCGAATTCGAAACTCGAATATTCGTACACCAGTTATCAGACTTTGCCAGAGTGCAGTCGCGCCTTTCCGGTTGTCTTCCGAACTTCACAGCACTACAGAATTTTCTGTCATGTTTGCTCTGCACACATTTACAAGTTATTTACCTTGCTTCAACAAGCATTGATGTCTGTGTATATATATATATATATATATATATATATATATATATATATATATATATATATATATATATATATATATATATATATATATGTATAAACATGTTTATGCTTGTGATATACCAATAATTACCGAAAATCTTTTTTGCTTGTTCTTACTTCATGGGACACTTTTCATGTTAATAAACTGTTATCTCGTATTTTTTTTATTTTGCATGGGTATAGTGGTTACTACAGTGGCGGAAGTGATTTGAGTAAGCCTTGCCCTGATACATATTTTTATTGTGATGAAGCGTCAAAGTGTAGACATCATGGAGAGTAGAGCCTATTGCACTCGACAATTTCATAGAGGAGGGTTGCACAATATTTCCTGATCACACAATATACAGCGGGAGGAAAGAAAGGTGAAACGACAAACGAGTGCAGATAAGTGCGAGTCTCACTTGCCTTCACCGCGGAACACAGAGCCGTATTGCGGTGAAGCCAAAAAAAAAGCATATCCTCGAAGAGCTCCCAATTAAGTTCAATTTTGCCCTCTTAAATTTATTCCAGTAAAGGCAGTGCTTTAGGGCTGCGTGCTTTTCTTTTATCTTCGCAAATTTGGGAGCGGCAGCACGATAAAGTTTGCGCGCAGGCTTTTATGGTCGCACGCATGCATCGCCGCTAGCTAGTGGAAGATGCGCTTGCTGCCCGAGCAACGTTCGTAGCCTTAGATATACTGACAGTAGTATCAGAAACGCGCTTTTTATAGCTTCATGCTGAGCAGCAACAAAAACTTACCAAGTGGAGTAGAGCAATGTCCGTCGCGTTGTTGATCGCTGCAGGCTGCGTCCGCTTCAATGCGTCCTGAACGAGACGGCTTTCGGCAGCGAGAAGTGTGCGCACAGCGTCTCGCGAAGCCCTTGCTGTCTCTTCTCGAGTATCCGATTCATCGTAAGGCGTTTGCTATGGTTGCGGGACTCGCGTCGTCCCAGCACCAGCACTGCGCAGCATGGCAGCAGCACCAGCAGCACAGCTGCAACAGCTGGCACAGCCGCGGTCGCTACGTGTCCGCTGATACGAAAACACGGGGACTCGCCGCCGCCCGACACAATTAGGCTGTCCAAAATGCATAGCCCCAGAGAGCGCCGTGGCGCGGTGCATTGTGGGGGGGGTTTATCCGCTCGCCTTTGTAAATGCGCCGCCCGGCAAATCCTGGATGTTTCTAGAAGGAAGGGGGGACGCCTCCGCGAGCGATGCCGCCGCGATTCGAACCTACGAGAAAGCTCTCGCCCTTTCCCCAGGCTTAGCTGTACTGCACGCCGAAGAAACATCCCGACGCTTCTAGAAACCGGGGGAGAAGGGATAAAAGCGTGCAATCGACGACAGACAGGAGGGAGACAGTCAGCGAAGGAGCGAGCGAGTCAGTCGGCCCGGTGATGGTGAAGTTATGCGAAGTGTGGCTCCGTTAGCCAAAGAAGACGTGTTTATGATGGTGTGCGGTCGGCCGATCGTCAATTTGGAAGAATTGGATGACGACGCCGTGTGAGCCGTGACAAGTCACGACGACGGTTGAGCTACGACGATCAACGCTGGAGCTGGCGTGAGTGTTTCCTTGAAGAGAAGCATTCGATACCGTCCAAGTATTGTGGACTGGATACGCCATTGTTTATTCAGGACTTTAACGGTCATTGAATAGTTTAATGCATGTGATTGCATTTGTTGCGTGTGATCTGTTTGTTTATCTCCCGTTGTGTAAACACCATCTGAGTTATATTGTGAAGTTGTAACTGGTACCAGCCGAGTGTGCACGTGTTTGTGTTATTTGTATTGCCTTAACTGAGAATATATTTCGTTTTCGTTTGTGTTATCGACTCTCGGCTCTGACTCGGTCTTTGTACCACAACCGGCGTCCGCTGGCGCACCAAAGGACCAACCCTAAATTGTCCGCGCTTTCGTGGTGCGTTTTCGGAGGGCCGTGACGCCAGCCCTTAGAATCTGCCCGGCGATTGCCGTCCCCATTAACGGGATTAGTGACAATTATTCTGGCGTCCGCGACACAGGACCTTTTTGGTGCACAGTGTGTCCAAAGTAGGGAGAAAGAGCCTTGAGACGTTGATAGTGCTTGCGAACGATTTTTGGTTGTTGCACCGCGTTCTCGTTAACCTGTGTGCAGAAAGTGTTTTGGAATTCGAAGTTAGGCAGAGATTTTGTGCACGCGGCTAGGCTATCGTTGACGGGCATCATGGATCTCGAGAAATTAGTTGCCCTTGGTGAGAAGATGGGTCTTTCTGGGGCCGAACTACGAAAGTGGGTTAGCCAAAAGGAAAAAGAAGAAAGAGAAAGAGTTAAGGAAGAAAGAGAGATGGAGGAGCAACAGCTGAAAGCAGAGCTTGAACGAGAGAGGTTGGCAGCTGAGAGGGCCAAAGAAGAAAGAGAACAACAATTGAAACTGGAGCTTGAGAGAGAGAGGCTAGCAGCTGAGAGGGAGAAAGCAGAAAGAGAGGCGCAAGAGAGACAAATGCAAGCTGAGATGGCTGAGAGAGAAAGGCAACGGCAGCACGAATTGGAACTCGAACGGCTCCGTTTGCAGCAGCGCATAGAGACTACCGTCCAGGCTAGAGTGGAGAGCAGTGAAAGGGAAGATCATAGCTTCCGTTTGAACCCAAGCAAGCTGCTTGTGGCGTTTGATGAGAGGAAAGATGACCTTGATGCATACCTGCACAGGTTTGAGACGATAGCTAGAAGCCAAAATTGGCCGGAGCAGCAATGGGCAACGGCTTTGAGCACTTGCTTGAGTGGCGAAGCGCTCAGTGTGTACGGTAGGCTGACTCCTACCGATGCAGCTAATTACGGAAGAGTAAAAGCTGCTTTGCTGAAGCGATTTCGATTCACCGTGGAAGGCTTCCGAGATCGGTTCCGTACAGGAAAGCCAGCTGATGGCGAGACGGCAACGCAGTATGCCGCGCGGCTCAGCCATTATTTTGACAGGTGGATCGAACTTTCAGAGACGGCACAGGAGTACGGTGAGCTTAGAGAGCTTCTCATCAGAGAGCAATTTCTCACCAGTTGCCACCCGAGCCTGTCGCTGTATCTGAAAGAGAGGAGAGCCAAATCGCTCGAGGACATGCTTGAGTTGGCCGATCAGTTCTTAGAAGCGCAAGGTGGCACGAATTTGGCCAAAGTAAAAAAGGAGGTTCAAGGAGTCGAAGAAATCGGCACCTGAAGAAAACAAGCGTGCACCGGAGAGTGTTCCGCGATGTTTTCTGTGTAACCGCGTGGGTCATCGCGCTAACAGTTGCCGGACCAACTTCTCACACCCCAGTGGGATGAAGTGTTTTAAATGTGGACAGACTGGGCACAAAGCAGACGCATGTCGAATCGATGCGAGTAAAGCCCATCAAGCAGCTTGTGCGTATGCCCCGCCAAACGTGGAAACAGAAGCAGTCAAAGATGAATCGGCCGATGTGAAAAGCGGGAAGAAGATGGATTTCATTGGTGCTGCGGTGACAACAGACACAAAGAAAGAAATGCCGACAGTTAAGGGGAAAGTTGGTGGAAAGGAAGTCACGGTATTAAGAGATAGTGGGTGCACCACTGTTATCGTACGAAAGAAATTGGTCCGAGAGAGTGACTTCACAGGCAATAACCAACCGGTTTGCCTGCTTGATAGTTCCATTCGAATGCTTCCCGAAGCCAAGATTGAGGTTGAGACCCCTTACTTCAGAGGGAGAGTTACTGCCCTGTGCATGGATAACCCCCTGTTTGACCTAATCGTGGGAAACATCGACGGAGCTCGAGGGCCATACGATCCTGAACGTTTGGGAGAAGTCCCGAAGATGGAACCCTCGTCAGTTCGGGAACCGCGACAAAAAGGAAGCGCGGAAGGGAATCTCATGAAGGATGCCGCCCGAGCTCGAATTGAGGCCGAGGTATCACGGAATATCAGTGAGGAGGCTCCAACGGTCGCTGTACCGCCTGTGACGACGCGCAGAGCAGGTGATGTTGCAACTGAGAGGCCACCATCATCTGCGGCTCAAAAGATGACGAAGGTCGTCCAAGCAAAGCACCACGGCGCGCAGAAATTGGCGAAGCACCGCGAACGTTCTAACGAACGCGACGAAGCCTTGCCGGTTCGAATGTGTCGACGGCAGCAGAGACGCCCCCTCCGGCACCGTCAAATGGAACGGCTCGCAAGAAAAGGAAGAGAAACAAAAAGAGAGCGAGCGAGCACCGAAAGAAGGGGCGCAAGCGCGGCACGATTTAAACATTACAGGGTGTTGGAATTGAATTTGTTTGAAGTGTTTTGAGTTTGAAAGTGTTTGAAGTGTTATTATTCCCTGTGTCATGTGTGTATGGCTAGTGAGCCCGAGTGTCGTTTACTTAACATTATGTGTACAATGCTATTGATATAATTGTATATGCATTATAATTGCAGAGCTTTGTGCGTTCGCATTGTTTATATGAAAGCTATGTTGGTGTTTTGTACTTATGTACTTGTGTTTATCTTTCATATGTTGTGACATTGAAATGCCCTGGAATTGTATTAAGAGTTCTATTATGAATGTGACGCGCATTGTGTGTGGACTGAGTCGTGGATTCTGTATGTGGGACATTCTTGGTCATGTGTATGTGCGCGCTAATTTGTGTTGTTTGAATATTATGTGATAATATTCTTGAAGTGGGGGGGCAGTGTCGCTAATTAGCGGGTTATAAAGCGCGCGCGAGGCCGCTTTCAAACTGCTACGAGACAGAACGGCGCGAACCGCTCGCCAAGAAGCGCGAAAAGACGAAAAAACAAGCATCAAAAGACGCAGGCGCGCCGCATCCTCCTCACCCAATCGAGCCAGGCGCAGACGACGCGATCAAACGCCCGGCAAATCCTGGATGTTTCTAGAAGGAAGGGGGGACGCCTCCGCGAGCGATGCCGCCGCGATTCGAACCTACGAGAAAGCTCTCGCCCTTTCCCCAGGCTTAGCTGTACTGCACGCCGAAGAAACATCCCGACGCTTCTAGAAACCGGGGGAGAAGGGATAAAAGCGTGCAATCGACGACAGACAGGAGGGAGACAGTCAGCGAAGGAGCGAGCGAGTCAGTCGGCCCGGTGATGGTGAAGTTATGCGAAGTGTGGCTCCGTTAGCCAAAGAAGACGTGTTTATGATGGTGTGCGGTCGGCCGATCGTCAATTTGGAAGAATTGGATGACGACGCCGTGTGAGCCGTGACAAGTCACGACGACGGTTGAGCTACGACGATCAACGCTGGAGCTGGCGTGAGTGTTCCTTGAAGAGAAGCATTCGATACCGTCCAAGTATTGTGGACTGGATACGCCATTGTTTATTCAGGACTTTAACGGTCATTGAATAGTTTAATGCATGTGATTGCATTTGTTGCGTGTGATCTGTTTGTTTATCTCCCGTTGTGTAAACACCATCTGAGTTATATTGTGAAGTTGTAACTGGTACCAGCCGAGTGTGCACGTGTTTGTGTTATTTGTATTGCCTTAACTGAGAATATATTTCGTTTTCGTTTGTGTTATCGACTCTCGGCTCTGACTCGGTCTTTGGACCACAACCGGCGTCCGCTGGCGCACCAAAGGACCAACCCTAAATGGTCCGCGCTTTCGTGGTGCGTTTTCGGAGGGCCGTGACGCCAGCCCTTAGAATCCGCCCGGCGATTGCCGTCCCCATTAACGGGATTAGTGACAAAGCTATATTGAAGCATTGCTCGACCCCGGAGGAATACATTAACGAAAGTTACATATGATATTCGCATCACCGTACCGTAATCTGCACTTAGTCCTCCACAACGACGCAGTTTCCTCTTCATTTCTTGCGCGGCTGGGCGATGGCCTCATGCTGAACGAGGATGCTGCCAGATTGATTGACAGCCGCTTTGTAGACTTGGCTACGTAGGCCGCATACGCCCAGGTAGTCTACGAATGCAAGCGTTATCCACTGATGTTGGTGTACGTAGCACTATCCAGGCCTACCAGCTTCGACGGCTTATACCTCACCAACGCGAAGGGTGACTTCTGGTTCCGACATGTCGCCGGCTCTATCGACAGACAACTTATCGACGAAATGACCGAGGCATCCACGATTTCCAACAGCTGTACTCTATTTCATACTTCACTACACATGGACCCCTCGTCACCGTGATCACGACCGATCCGATAACAAGTCACGGCCAGCTGCTGGTGCTCACTGGTCACGGTGATGATGACCTTGTTCAAGAACTGTCAAGAAGCTCTTCCACACATGCACACGGGTTCGTGAAACGTGCGTGCGTTCTCCATCATAAGGGACAAGTATAAGCACTACATATCAGCTTAGCGCTTCTGGTGTTGGCAGTCAGCGTTACCCAACTATAAACAACTGGTTATATAACACGTATGCGACTCTTCAACATATATGTGTGCGTATAAAATTTATACAAATCTTTAGAGTCATTTTGTAACGTTTCGCTTAGTAAAGAAAATTATGCCACAGCCACCTTCCCGCCGCATGCTTCGCATAACTTCGAGTGCCACGGTACGTGGGATCTGCCGAATTTTTTTATTTTTGTATTCGTAGAGTCAATGCCACCGACATCGGTTTTTCTTAACGCTCTCGCACTTAAATTACCCATGTCTGTTCTTGCCGTTCCTGGTAGATATCAGCTGTCAATCACCTGTGGCGCATACCCGTATACTGCGGGCGTGGTATACGGGCCTCAGCCACACGTGTCTGGAGGAAAGGGTTTGACAACGCACGCGAAAGGATTTTCACCTTATTCATGTCAGTACCACACAGCCATGTACGTCACACCCTCTTAACCTCACATGCCAGTTTTATATTTACCTTATTTCTGTAGCACATACCCGTTTATTATGATGATAGGTTTCGCGTAGGCCGCACGGCACAACCCGCAGGCTTCACAAATTACGGCTACCTTAAAGAGCTTTGCTGTTAAAAATTAACTAAACAAATATTAGCAAGTCGAATGTATTGCATTCATTTCCGGCTTCTGCTTCCAATCTTTTAAGGCAATTCAAGTCACATCTTCCGTCCACTTCATCAATTTTCGCTTTCTATTCCCGGTTTGGGAATTATTATAACGACGTGGTAGCTTCAAAAACAGTTGTAATATTGTCTCCTGCGCGCACTCGCAATGTCATTGGCCAGCCAAGCAGTGGTATACTCTGATCCCAGGGTTCTCACAAACGTGGCCTGTTTCCACAGGGGAACTCCTTGCCGATGGCTCTGTTGTCGCACGTTGGGCATAATCCTCGTCATCGCTTATCATATTCAACGCCTTCACCACCAGTTGAACGTGTTGATCGTTAGTATATCATTATCACCGTCATAATCCTCCACGGGGCCTCTCTTTGCGAACGGCTCTGTTTCAACACGTTCTTCATTATCTTACATCATCGTCATCATGAACGCGTTTATCATTGTGTTCAAGGCTTTCAACATCACTGTCATCTTCACCATTCGTGGCGCTTTTGCCTGCCCACAGCTCTGCTTCAACCCTTTCATCATTATCGTCGTTCACCATCGTTATCAATGCGTTCACCGTTATGTTCAAATGGAACACTTTCATCATCGTCAACAGCATCGTTCAAGGGGCATTCGCTTACCAATGGCTCTGATTCAACGCGTTCATAATCGCAACGCTCCCGCTCTGAACCTGCTCTTCCTCTAGGCAACTCGAAAGTGGTGGCATATATGTATTTACCACTTAGTCCGTGGCTCGAGTAAAGCAAATAAATTCTAAACAGAGGCGTATTTAGCCGCTTTGCAGATAATGTTTTCTGCAGACCCACACGGCAATGAAGCATGTCCTACTACCGTGCGGCGTTTAGTTGATTTCTCACAAGAACTCGCTATGCCTGGTGTCCGCAAATGTGGACGCCGCAGCGGAAACTCAAGTTCATTTGGCTGCTCACAGTGCAACATAATTTACATAGTAAAGAAGATAAGTCCTTCGTTGTCTCTAGTAAAGCTACATATTTCAAAATCGCTTGGCGTTCCAGGTGAAATTATCAAAAACAATTTAAAGCCCTTCAAGCTGTTTGTGAAGAAGGAAGACCAGCGAAGCTGGGGAAGCGTTCCGATAGCGAGGCATCGCGTGTGCTTTCCGCTTCACTTGCCCGATCGTCGTCGCTGTCATTGGCTCGACGGCAACGCGCTCTCTCACGCTTCTGGACGCACCGACGTTCCTTGTTACTACCACTGCTCCTCTTTGGAACGTGTTACATGCGTGCGACCCATGGCGAGTCTAAAGAGCAACTAAACGCGTCGCCAGCGTGGTCTATCACGTCCCGATACAACGGACAAACGCGACTGTTTATCTAGACGTATTGGAGAAAGACTGTCGTCTGAAGATGGCTACGCCAGTCCCAGCGCGCGTACTAGCGCGGACGCGCTCATTATACTGCCAGTGCTGCCTAGTTCATGTTATGGAAAAATTACGTATTAATGCTGCAAAATTAAATGTCCATTGATGTAACAGACATTCCTTTATTGTTTTCTTGTTAGTCTCGAATATTATCGACATACGATTAATTCGGACATTTTCTAAGGGGTCACGTGAATATACAAGTTAACGAGCTTTTGTTATATATATAACAAAAGCTCGTTAACTTGTATATTCACGTGATGTATTAACGTATATATATATATATATATATATATATATATATATATATATATATATATATATATATATATATATATATATATATATATATATATATATATATATATATCATCAGCCTGTCTACGCCCACTGCAGGGCAAAGGCCTCTCCCATGTTCCGCCAATCAACCCGGTCCTGCGCTTTCTGCTGCCACGTTATACCTACAAACTTCTTAATGTCATCTACCCACCTAATTTTCCGTCTCCCCCCACGCGTTTGCCATCTCTCGGAATCCAGTCAGTTACCCTTAATGACCACCGGTTATCCTGCCGACGTGCTACGTGCCCGGTCCATATCCATTTCTTCTTCTAGATTTCAACTATGATATCCTTAATGCCCGTTTGTTCCCTGACCCACTCTGCTCTCTTCCTGTCCCTTAAGGTTACACCTATCATTTTCCTTCCCATCGCTCGCTGTGTCGTCCTCAATTTAAGTTGAACCCTCTTGTAAGTATCCCGGTTTCTGCTCCGTAGGTTAGTACCTGTAAGATGCATCTGTTATATACCTTCCTCTTGAGGGATAGTCTACCATTCATGACTTGATAATGCTTGCCGAATGAGCCCCATCCCATCCTTATTCTTCTAGTTATTTCACACTCATGGTTCGGCTCCTCGGTTACTACCTGTCCTAAGTAAACGTACTCTTTTACAACTTCCAGTGTCTCGCCCCCTATCGCAAAGCGCTGTTCTCTGCCAAGATTGTTCCACATTACTTTAGTTTTATGCATATTAATTTTCAGACCTACTCTTCTACTTTCCTTATCCAGTTCTGTAATCATGAGCTGTAATTCGTCTACCGCGTTACTCATCAATGCAAGGTCATCAGCGAATCGCAGGTTACTGAGATACTCTCCAGTAACTCTTATCCCTAATTCTTCCCAATCGAGGGCCCTGAAAACCTCCTGTAAACACGCGTTGAATAGCATTGGAGAGATCGTGTCTCCCTGCCGTACGCCCTTCTTTATTGGGATGTTGTCGCTTTCTTTAGGAAGGACTATAGTTGCTGTGGATCCGCTGTAGATTTCTTCTATTATGTTTGTATAGGCTTCGTCGATGCCCTGATTCCGCTGTGCCTGCATGACTGCTGATGTCTCCACCGAATCAAATGCTTTCTCGTAATCTATGAAGGCTATGTATAAGGGTTAGTTGTATTCCGCGCATTTCTCTATCACCTGATTGATAGTATGAATATGGTCAAATGTTGAGAAGCCTGTACGAAATCCTGCCTGGTCCTTTGGTTGATTGAACTCTAATGTCTTATTAATTCTGTTAGCAATTACTTTTGTAAATAGCTTGTAGGCAACGGACAGTAAGCTGATGGGCCTGTAATTTTTCAGGTCATTGACGTGCCCTTTCTTATGGATCAAGATGATGTTGGCATTCTTCTAAGATTCTGGTATCCTCCCCGTCGAGAGACACTTCGTATACAGGGTGGCCAGTTTTTCTAACATAATCTCTCCACCGTCTTTCAACAGGTCTGATGTTATCTGATCCTCACCAGCGGTTTTCCCCCTTTGCATTCCCTTTAGGGCTATCTTTACTTCTCCTGGTAATACTGGTGGGATGTCAGAATCCTGTGGGCTATTACTGTTTCTTACGTTATCATCCTGACTGTCTCGGCTGCTGTACAGATCTCTGTAGAGCTCTTCAGCTACCTCAACTATTCTATCCCTATTGGTTATGATCTTGCCTACCTTGTCCCTTAATGCATACGTCTGATTTTTCCCTATGCACAGTTTTGCCTTCATAGACGTCAGACTCTGGAGTGTCCAAGATGTGTGGCGCCATCTGTCGGAGAAGTATTGAGTAGTGCATAGACCGACTCTCTCGCACAGTTTGCTATGGGACCAGTTGCAGCTAGCGAGTGCGAAACAACGATTGAGCTTAATATCGCGTGTGTTTGCGCATTTAGCACTCAGAACGAGATCTGTGAATTGCTCTCCGCTAGTCGGACGCGCCACCGAACCGTCGTGAAGTGCTTGCTGGATCACTCGCCTGAACGACGGCGAAAACAGCAGCAGACGAGAGCCCTCCGCACGCTACGAAGAAACTCCGCAAAAGACGCACTGTTGCGTTGTGAATTGCCACGGACGTAAAAGACTGAATAACAACGTTCAGTTTTACCGATTTCCATAGTTGTACGAAGAAGAAAGGCGAGAACGCTGGACACGGGCCGTTGCGAGCGTGTTGGGTAAGCGAAGTACCCGCGTTCTCCACAGCCGGTGGCATGAATGTGTGGCTCTGCTGTTGTTTTGCGTAGCCCTGATGCAAAACCGTGGTAACCTTGACTATGAAGCTCAGCAGAGGCTCTGACAGCGGTGCTTGTCGTGTAACACGAAGTGAGCAGCTAGAGGCAGACTGGAGACGCGTGATACGCACACCGCGACGAGTTGGTCGTCACAACACAGCATCGCGCACGTATGTACGTTTTGAAGGCTCAGAGTTCTGGTTCTAACTAGCTAACACCACGTGCGTCATACAAGTAAAACGCAGAATGTTGGTCGTGACCCCCTTCAGGTTTGTTTCGCCCGTGTCCTCCGCGGTTGCCGTAGCTATCTCGGAGGCCACGGTTTTGCCTTTGGTTGTACCCCGCGAAAGTGGACACGCACGTATCCCCATTTGCAGTACATACAAACGGAAGACGACCATCAAGAGACCATTTGAGGATGCGTAATAAAACACTCCAATGCACAGGAAGCGAGAGATGAATTAAGGGAGAATACAACTGAAAAGGCGAAAATCGCCGGAGCCATTCGCCCCTGATGAAACGAGTTTTCTACCACTGATCGTAAGACGCATAGCTAAGTAAATTGATCGTGTATGTAGGTACTTTATCGCTGTGGCATACGTATATACCCGATTTTAGCGCATTTAGGCTCTAGAGAACGGATGTCGGAGGGCTTGCCTCGAACTCGGTGTCGTGTGATGCTCGCCTGTACTTGCGAGTTGCAGCGCGCGGGAATAACTAAAACTTATTTTGCATTGTACTCGCAGTTCGCTTTGATCAGCTTCCTTTGTTTCTGAAGCGTGGATTGGCGGAAGAAGCTTTCCAGGTCCTTGATTTTCAGGAAACCGCGCCTCGACACCAAGGAAAGAGGATGGTTATATTGCGGCCTATGCACATTCGCTTGCGGGCGGCTCCCTTTGCACTACCCAGTTAGTGCCAGGGCTACGATGAGGGCGCTGGTGGCGGTGTTTTTCGCAGCGCCGCCTGGGCAGAGTCTGACATCTATAGCTTTGAGGCTTCTTCCGTTCTTTAGAGCATGCCGAATTCTCTCCATAATATACATTCTTATGTCGGCTACTTTAGGCCTATTGATTAACTTCGAAAGCTCCGCCAGCTCTATTAGATGCGAAGTATCTTAAGGCGGAGCTCAATCCGGTGGTGGTGGTGTGCGGCGTGACCACCCTTACTGCGCATGCGCATAACCTCTCCACACACCTCCTCTCCACTCACCATCTCCCCTCCCCTCTCCACTGTCCCTCTCCCCTACCCCTCTCCACTCTTCCTCTGAAACGCGGGCTAGACATGCCGAAATTCTCTCCTGCGCAACGCCGCGATGAGCTCGAGCGCATGCACGTCCCCTCCGCTTCTCTCTCCTCTCCCACGCTGCCCCCCTCTCGCCCGCCTGTCGACCGCGTTCCCCGCTCGCCCCGTGAGAATTAACGGCCAGGCTAGATGGAAGGTACGACGCGCGTAGCGTCCCTCTTCGCGTTCCACGACGCGAGGTCGGTAGCATGCCCAACGAACGCCAACGGAACACGATCGTGCAAGTGCTCCGGCTTCGCATCGCCTCATGGTCCCCTTTAGCGGGAGATGGTGTAATTTTTTGTCTGTTGCCTTTGAGGCTTTCATGGCTTGACGTTTCTTAATGAGGTTTTTCGTCTCTTGGGATAGCTTACCAGTGTCCTGTCTAACGACTGTACCCCCGACTTCCACTGCACATTCCTTAATTATACTAGTCAGATTATCATTCATTGCGTCAACGCTAAGGTCGGTTTCCTCAGTTAAAGCCGCGTACCTATTCTGAAGTGAAACTCTGAATTCCTGTACTTTCCCTCTCAGAGCTAGTTCATTAATCGGCTTCTTGCGTATCAGTTTCTGCCGTTCTTTCCTCAAGTCTAGTTGAATTCTAGATGGTCACTGCATCGGATCTTGTTAAATACTTCCACATCCTGTACAATGCCCGGGTGGACACACATTATGATGTCTATTTCATTTTTATTTTGGCCATTAGGACTCCTCCACGTCGACTTACGAGTAGCTCGTTTTCTGTAGAAGGTATTCAGGATCCGTAAATTGTTGCGTTCTGCGAACTCTACTAGTAACTCCCCTCTGGCGTTTCTAGAGCCGATGCTATATTCCCCAACTGCATGACCTCCAGCCTGCTTCTTGCCTACCTTTGCATTAAAGTCGCCCATCAGTACAGTATACTGTGTCTTTTCCTTACTCATTGCTGATTCTACGTCTTCGTAGAAGCGTTCAACCAGTTGATCATCATGGCTGGATGTAGGCGCGTAGGCCTGTACCACCTTCATCTTGTACCTCTTATTAAACTTAATTACTATACATATCACACTCTCACATAGGCGTATCTACCGAGGGGGCAAGGGGGGCGCTAGCCCCCCCACTGAGAAATGTTGGAGGGGCGGAGCCCCCCACTTTCGACAGTGGTTATTCTCAGCTGCAGACTGGGAAACTAACAAGTCATGCAAAGTTTTACTTGAACGCAGCAATAACGTAATTTTATAATAAAATTTGTCCTACGATTCTGCTGTGACGACTCCCTTCGTGTGTCATGACCACGCACTATCTGTTCCACGCTTGTGCGTCTTGCGCTCGAGCACTGCAGAGGAGGCTATCGCTCAGCAGGCGCTCTATAACATTACAGCAATCTGTCATGATTTTATTTTGTTTTGCCTGGCATGAAATTTAAATAATCCGCGACGCAAATATGGGCGGGAACCAATCAACGTTTCATAGCCCGATCAAACGCTCTCATTTTTCAGGAAATTCAGTTTCTTTGAAAACTAATAGCAGCACCACTGCTCCATATTCAAGTTGCTGTCAGTTGATGCGTGTGCAGAAGTGTCCAGTATTTCAGTTGTGCCTAGCCAGGACAGCTAAATTAGGTTCCCACTTTAGTATCCGATTATCCTGCTTCACTTGGCTTATCATATGCTAGCCTGCAGCGATCGTGGCGGCTTGTAACAAGGCAGTAGACTTGACTCAAGTACATTGAGAAGCCCAGCTTTCAAGTTTGCCCCGTTACTTGATCCACCTCACCAGGGAGATGATCAGCGTCCACGGTTTTCTGGACTAAGAAGGCTGCCTACCTGCAAAGGATTGTGTCTGTTCCTAATAATGTTTATTTCTCTCTCTACCTCTTTGTCAGCAACGATGAGTTCAGAGAGAGCTGCACACGCGCAAAAAGAGCTCAACATCATTATAACACAACTTAAAGTACCTATTATAAGCATATGAATCCATCTCACACGCTGCTATAAGCAGCCGCTCCCAATGTAATTGGCGGGCAGCCTTCTTAAATTAAGTTCAGAAAGAGACACTGTCTGGCTATTCTGAAAAAAAAAAAGAGTTATTGTTCAGCACAGTAATGTGCTGCTTATTGTTCAACTTCATTTTAACGCCGCGAGTTTTCGCATACTTGTGACGTCGCGTAACAATTGGTGGCGGTTTTATGGCACACTGAAAATTTTTGACGAATAGCGAAGAATCAATAGAAAATAAAACGCCATATTGAAAATAGCTCATTATTGTTATTATTTTACGCATTCATGCGTACGTGGTAATTACGCGGTGGATCACTCACCCCACATTTGTTGCGTCGTTTTACGAGCTGGTGCTGTGAGCATGACCCAGAAAACTTCGATCAATCATTAACAGCTAACGATCTATACGGAAGGAAACAATGCGGGGTAGTTTAACGTTATAATCGCCCACATTTTTTTCAAGGAAAATTTGAGCTTACACAGTTTACGTAGGCTATTTACTTGGAGGAACCGGAGGGAGGAGTAAAGGGCCACTTCCCCGCTTTTTCGTTCACCCACCACCCAAGCTGGGAAAAGTAGGAGGGCAAGAAACGACACCTATTATATCAATTCGTAATCACTTATAATCTTATAACTATAGACAGACAGCTCAATGTGGTTTGCTTAAGTATTAATCGAATAAACTCTGTCTTCTTCTTAAGAAAGACTTCATATTAGAGGGCTCTAACAGTAAGGAAATTGGCACTTGGCTTATCCTGCAGACTTCTGCGAAGTACCTTGCTTTGTCAGCCCCATGTTTTGTTTTGTAGCGGAAGCTGCTCAGCACCACCGCATTCTTTTCTATCCCGTCTGCAGCCGGCCGTCGACAGCTCGCCTACGCGCGGCGCCAGCGCCTCCTCCTCCGTGTTCGGGGAACAACGTGTTGTCGGGGCCGGCTCCGGGAATTAGCACCGGCGGCATGCTGCGTCTGCTCGCTCGGGGGCCCCCTTTTCCTCTTTCTTGTAGAAGAACGCGGGGGTGCCTCCTTCTCTCCCTCGTCGAGGGGAGCTCTCGTCACTCGCACGGAGTGGAAATAAACGGTCTTGCCCTGCAACTCCAAACCAGCTTCACGTCTCCTTTCTCGCTGCCTCCGGCAGCCGACATTCCCGGCCGCTACAAAAATTGGTGACCCGAACGCTTCAACGAACACGTCGCGATGAGCTCCGACGACAACGCTGCTGCCTCCACGCCTGCGGTCATCGCCACAGAACTGAAGCTACCAAACTTTTGGCCGAAAAATCCAAGAGTTTGGTTCAGCCAAGTGGAGGCCCGTTTTCAGCTCTGGCATATCACCTCGCAGTCGACAAAATATCTTCACGTCGTCGCAGCCCTGCCCCCGAAATCGCCGACGCTATCGACGACATTTTGGTTTCACCCCCCGCGCAAGAAGAATATGACACCCTCAAAAAGACGGTGCTGGACCTCCTCGAGGCGCCTGAAGAAAGCAGACTGCAGCAGCTCTTGTGTCGCGAAGAGCTGGGCGACCAACGACCTTCCCAACTGCTGCACCGTATGCGGCAACTACTCGGTGTGCGCGCGCGTCAGGACGGCCAGCTCCCACTTCTTCGTGAACTTTTCCTGCAACGGCTCCCCCAGTCGGTGCGCGTGGTTCTCGCGGGTTCAAATGAGACGTCCCTTGATCAACTAGCGCAACTTGCCGATCGCATCACGGAATACTCAACTCCAACCTTTGCGCCCATAGCTGCTGCAAGAACACATGAGCAACCAGATCGACTGTCGCGCCTTGAGGAGAAACTGCAACACCTTACCGAGACCATGCAGAAACTTGTGCTATCTGGTGCTCCCCAACAGGACGAGCAACGACCCAACCGATCCCCTTCAAGACACCCAAGCTCTTCCCAGAGAAGCCATGCACGAGATACACAGGACGGAGTTTGCTGGTACCACCGTCGTTTCGGCACGGGTGCTAGCCGCTGCACTCAACCTTGCTCGTTTCCGGGAAACGCTCCGGCCAGTCGTTAACGGCGGCTTACGACATCGGCCCTCCACCCAGCCGCCTGTTTTTCGTAGTCGACCGCGTAAGCAACTCCCGCCTGCTAGTCGACACGGGAGCCGAAATCTCTATTGTCCCGGCAACCCCCGAGGATCGCCGACGTAGCAAGATGACATCGTCGCTGCAGGCAGTGAACAACACTGCCATCGCTACGTACGGCTTCCGCTCGCTGACAATAGACGTCGGACTGAGGCGCCTGTTTCGCTGGGTCTTCGTGGTGGCGGATGTTAATTTCGCCATACTCGGAGCAGATTTTCTCAGCCACTTCAACCTGGATGTGAGCGTACGTGACCGTTGCCTCAAGGATAACAACACATCCCTCAAAGTACGTGGTTTGGAGTCAAACATCTGCTCATCTGGCATCTGCGCCTTCCAGCCAGTATCAGCCTACCACCACGTCCTGGCCGAATTCCCCTCGCTCACCAAGCCCCGCAACACGGAACAGCCGGTGAAACATAACGTGACTCACCACATCGTCACCACCGGGCCGCCAGTCACCGCCCGGCCACGACGGCTGTCCAGCAAAAGGCTTCAAGCTGCACGCAGGGAGTTCGAGCACATGCTGCAGCTGGGAATTGTTCGCCCTTCGTCTAGCAACCATTCATCGCCGCTACACATGGTGCCTAAGGACGACGATTGGCGCCCGTGTGGTGATTACAGAGCCTTGAACGCATCGACAACGCCGGACCAGTATCCTCTGCCACACATTCACGATTTCAGCGCGCGGCTGGCAGGTACGAAAATATAGAGCAAGATCGACCTTGTAGCGGCATACCACCAAATCCCCGTCGTACCGCAGGACATACCAAAAACAGCCATAACAACTCCGTTCGGCCTGTTTGAGTTTGTCCGCATGCCCTACGGCTTGAAAAATGCCGCACAGACCTTTCAAAGGTTCATGGATGAAGTCACCCGGGGTCTTCCTTTCATCTTTGTCTACCTGGATGACATTTTGGTGGCCAGCAGAACGCCTGCGGAGCACGAAGAGCACCTCCGCCAGCTCTTTCAGCGTTTGGATGAGCACGGTCTGGTGTTGAAACCTCAAAAGTGCGTGTTTGGAGTAGAGGCGCTCAACTTCCTCGGCCACCACATCACTGCTGAGGGCATTATGCCATTGGAATCGAGGGTGGAATCCGTCAAGAAGTTTCCAGCTCCAACATCTTTTCGCAAGCTGAGGGAGTTCCTCGGGCTCTTAAACTTCCACCGGCGCTTCATTCCGTCTTGTGCTCGAGTGCTCCAGCCATTGACCGACCTGCTGCGCCGAGACGACCAAAAGGCACCAGAATTTTGTTGGTCTGACGAACACCAGAACGCTTTCCAGAAAGCTAAGGACGAGCTAGCCGCGGCTACCCTCCTCATTCATCCACGGCCTGAAGCTCCTACACGCCTCATGGTGGACGCTTCCTCCACATCGGTCGGAGCAGTGCTGCAGCAACAGGAGGGCGCCCAGTGGAAGCCACTGGGCTTCTTTTCGAAACGTCTGAAGCCTGCAGAAGCACGGTACAGCACTTTTGGAAGGGAGATGCTCGCAATCTCTTGTTCCATTAAGCATTTCCGCTACTTCCTCGAAGGCCGTGAGTTCTACATCTTGACAGACCACAAGCCCCTCACCTACGTATTCAAAAACAAGTTCCGCCTACTCAGAACGAGAGATCCGTCAGCTCTCATTCATCTCCGAGTTTTCTACAGACATCCGCCACGTTCCCGGGGTCGAAAACGAAGCAGCTGACGCCTTGTCGCGCGTCAACGCTTCCGGCACAGAAGTCCTGGACTTCGAAGCTATGGCCGCAGCTCAGCGGGACGACCCCGAGTTGACAAGACTGAAGGAAGGGGGATCTTCACTCGTGCTCTCGGAGGTTGCACTTCCCTACGTGCAGAGCACGATAACCTGCGATACCTCCCAGGCAGCACCACGACCTTTCGTCCCACTGAACTTTCGCCGAGTGGTATTCAACACTTTCCACTCCATCAGCCACCCAGGTGTCCGCGCCACCCAGCGGCTGATAACGCAACGCTTCGTTTGGCCCGGAGTCAACACGGACGTGCGACGATGGGCTCGGACATGTGAAACGTGTCAGCAAGTGAAAGTGACTCGCCACAATCGGGCTGCACTACAGGAATTTCGCACTCCTGAGTCGCGGTTTGACCACGTTCACCTCGACCTCGTGGGACCACTACCGCCCTGCCAAGGATTTATGTACCTGCTCACATGCATCGACAGGTACAGCCGGTGGCCCGAAGCTATACCAATTGCGAACATATCAGCTGAGACCGTCGCGCAGGCCTTCATTCAAACATGGGTGTCCCGCTTTGGCTGCCCCGCCCGCATAACAACTGACCGGGGACGGCAATTCCAGAGCAACCTCTTTTCCGCACTTTCAACGCTCCTCGGCACGAAGCTGCAGCATACAACCGCCTACCACCCCGCCAGCAACGGAATGGTTGAGCGCTTCCACCGGCAACTCAAAGCCGCACTGGCAGCGAAACTCGACCGCCAGCACTGGGTGGAGAAGCTCCCGCTCGTTCTTCTTGGCCTACGCTCAACGGTGAAGGAAGACCTCGGCTTCAGCGCAGCGGAAATGGTCTACGGCTCAACAGTGCGCCTCCCGGGAGAATTCTTCTCCGACCAGACACCTTCCGCCCCAACAGCCTCCGATCACATCGAGAAGCTGCGCTCATGGCTCGCGCAACTCAGGCCAACAGCACCTCGCATCGCCCGCAACAGGAAAGTTTTCACTTTTCCTGACATGGACTCTGCTACCCATGTGTTCGTGCGACACGACGCAACGAAGCCGCCCCTTACTCCGCCGTACGATGGCCCATTCAAAGTTTTGGGACGTACTAACAAAACCATCGCAATCGACGTGCGGGGGAAACGAGAAGTCGTCGCCGTTGACCGCGTCAAGCCTGCTCATATTGAGGTTTCCATTCAAGCAGCCTCTCACGTACGATTTCAGTGCTAACCATTGGACTGTGACCTTTCACTATTCAGCCCGTAACTGCTGTCCTTCTTTAAAAGCTCCGCAATCTAGGGGGGGAGCCTTTGTAGCGGAAGCTGCTCAGCACCACCGCATTCTTTTCTATCCCGTCTGCAGCCGGCCGTCGACAGCTCGCCTACGCGCGGCGCCAGCGCCTCCTCCTCCGTGTTCGGGGAACAACGTGTTGTCGGGGCCGGCTCCGGGAATTAGCACCGGCGGCATGCTGCGTCTGCTCGCTCGGGGGCCCCCTTTTCCTCTTTCTTGTAGAAGAACGCGGGGGTGCCTCCTTCTCTCCCTCGTCGAGGGGAGCTCTCGTCACTCGCACGGAGTGGAAATAAACGGTCTTGCCCTGCAACTCCAAACCAGCTTCACGTCTCCTTTCTCGCTGCCTCCGGCAGCCGACATTCCCGGCCGCTACAGTTTAATAAGTGAGAATTTAAGGTACTAGAGTCATAGCAGGTTCTTCATACTCATCGTATCTGCATCAGCAAACCCCCAGTCTTAGTTTGGCGTTGTAATGTTCAGATTTGCAATGTTCAAGTTTGGGTGTACTTTTTAAATTTCACGTCAATATTTCCAAAACGTTAATAAACACTGCTGTGTTGTTGCGGTATAGGGCGGCCCAGCGTGCAAATCTGTTTGTACAGAAGATTCTTCCTTGATTTGAAACAAGCAGTTTTGAAGGCAAGTCCTCTGATTAGCTCTATGAATGTAAAAAATCCACTCAAATAATAATAATGTATATATATATATATATATATATATATATATATATATATGTGTGTGTGTGTGTGTGTGTGTGTGTGTGTGTGTGTGTGTGTGTGTGTGTGTGTGTGTGTGTGTGTGCCCCCCCCCTCGGCTACGCCACTGCGGCGGACAGAGTAAGCGACACCAGCCCCCCCCCCCCCCCACTCGCGATCGAGTTGGTACGCCACTGCCCTCTCATTAATGCTATAGTATTCCTCTATATTGCCAGCTATATATTTATAAATAAGAAACCCCACCCCTACTTCTCTTCTGTCAGCTAAGCCACGATAGCATAGGACGTGTCCGTTCATAACCACTGTATAAGCCTCCTGTGGCCTCCTAACCTCACTCGCCGCCATGGCTGCCACTGGCGCTGACTGACACTCCTAAGTTTCAATCCACATATATACCCTATAAAGTGGACGGGGAGATGACCGCCGCCGTAGCTCAGTGGTAGAGCATTGGACGCGTTATTCGAAGGTTCCAGGTTCGGTCCCTGCCGGCAGCAAGTTATCTTTTCGTCCACTGTACTTTCTTCACATTTATATTCTAATTACTACATATAACACCCCCTATACTTTCCTTGGCATTGCTGTCTGTTAGTTCTCATTAATATTGTGTCTAAGAAAAAGAACGAGCCCTTAAAAGTAATCTTCTTTCCTTCATTCATAGCGAGGGTCTCGTTCTGGCAGACATGATGCCTTCAGGTAGTATGCGAGGGATTATTGGTCAGCTGCCTGCTCGTAAATAGATCACGTGCTACGTGACGCCAAAAAGGCCGAAAAAAAGTGTTCCACACTCGCCGCCATGGCTGCGACTGGCGCTGACTGACACTCCTAAGTTTCAATCCACATATATACCCTATAAAGTGGACGGGAAGATGACCGCCGCCGTAGCTCAGTGGTAGAGCATCGGACGCGTTATTCGAAGGTCGCAGGTTCGGTACCTGCCGGCGGCGAGTTATCTTTTCGTCCACTTTACTTTCTTCACATTTATATTCTAATTACTACAAATAACACCCCCTATACTTTCCTTGGCATTGCTGTCTGTTAGTTCTCATTAATATTGTGCTCAAGCAAATGAAGCAGACGACGATGCACGCTGACACGCCGATATCCTAGAGGTGGTTCGCCCCGAAAAGCGAAACCTAAGGTCCTGCGGAAAGTGTGGTGTAGTGCACACTTCTTATAATCGTAAGTTTGAAAATGCTACCTATCCGGCGTTTTTTACTACTCCACAAGATGGCGTGACGTGTCTGTCTAAATGGCGGTGCCCCGAAGTCATCGCGGCCTCCCCCGGGAGCAGTGGTGACACCCTTTGTCACGTCGAGCAGAAGTCGTTAACGCTGACGCAGTCTCTCGCTACGGTGACGTGCAAGCATGACGATAGACTTGCGCGTGAAACTGAAGAAATAAAAGGAACTGAGACATTATATCCAAGCCGTCTCCTATAGTGCGTCTGCCTGCTCCGAGACAACATCGCTGTTCTGTTGGAGTTGTTGCAGCCGTAAATCTTGCCTACATGTACTCCTCCATCGTAGCGCTTGGCATCTTCGTTGTAAACATGTAGGTTTTCACCTCGACGGGCAACATGAGGAAAACGTCATTGTGCTGCGAGCAATTTGTTCAAAACAGCTGTCACATGAAGATGTGTTCATGAAACTTTGAAGTAATGCCAAGAACTCAAATCGATTCTTAAAGCAATGCGTTCTCTGGCTTAATCACATTGTGCTAATGTGTCTGTCCTATCATATGGACGCTGGGATATGAAGGGTTAATAAAACGGGGACGATTTGGGCAACACTCTGGTATGTGTTACGTTTTCTCTGAGTCTGCACATGACACGTATATGACTCTCATTGAAGAGGTCGGCTAACTTTGCTTTGGGTCCCACGGCTCTCCGGCGAGAGTACAATGTTCTACAAAGAGAGTTCACGTGTCTCTTTAACGATAATCATCTACGCGAAAAGTGAGGACTCACAAAAGACAGTACAATTACTTTCTTTTTAGTGTACTGTGTAGTCTGCTAGGTGGGAGAGTGGAACTACATTCATCTATGCTTGGTTACAATTCACGAATAGATATACGCTCCGCAGAGAGCCATCGCCGTAAAGGAAAAAAATCACAGCATATCCACGGGGTGAATGATGAAGAGTTTGTGCCGAAGCTCCTGAAGCAATCATGGTTACACCGTGAAATCTTCAGTGGTTTCGACCAGCAGTAATCTCGCTGCGCACGTTTCGCAGCCGCTTCCTACTCTCGCAGTCCCGGGTCCGCTTCTCGCTGCGCACGTTTCGCAGTGGCCTCCTTGGCGCGCACCGTCCCGGGATCCGCCTGACGCCGCGCGCGCTTCGCGGCGGCCTCTCGAGCTCGCACCTGGGGATCCTGCCGACGAGCACGAGCCGCAGCGGCCTTCCGCACCCGGCGCTCCTCGTCGTCCATGGTCCGCCAAGCAGCACGATCCGGCAAGCGCACTCGTACGGCGACGAGAGCAGCTGCACCGCCAACGCCATCTAGCGTACCTTCACCCAACCGCCATATTGTACGCATGCCTATGGGACAGCGCCCTCTCATAAACGAGACGAGAAATGGAGATGACACAGAATGCCTACAGCGCCATGTAGTATATCGTCACCCAACTGCAGTTTGCATGCATCTCTATAGGACAGCGCCCTCTATTGTACTATGAGGAAACACTACGGGGTACGCCGCATGGATCGACGATAGACAACCGACCAGGTCTCGCTATAAGGAGCTCCGCCCCTAAAAAGAATTTGATTGGTACTCTTTCCAATTACGTTCACTAATTTTCGTGGCGTAAAGGCTTCTGTGAGTTTTAATATTTAAGAATGTTGCTACAAAGATCCATGTTTGTGTCGCTGGTGTTAGATACAAAACTCGAGCGTGCCAACAATTTTTTCGACATCCTGAGATCAGTCCTAAGCCAGAAGTAATATTTTATTCATAACTGACAAAAGAGTAACTTTAACAAGGAGAAAACATTTGCGCTTCGAACGCAAAGCACCTGGTTCTTCTTGTAGATAAGTGCGGGCACGGCCGGACTCGACTCTCTCCTCCTCTCCCCCCTTACGGCCTTTGCAATGATGGATGTTGCAGCCTGCCGCCGCAGCTCTGTGGTGGCGCTGTCAGCTCACCGTTTCGCCTCCGCAAAACGCATTGACGGATGCGCGCCGGCAGGCTGCATGCCAGCAATATCTGTGTAACCTCAGCTGGCGGACCCAATTTATCTGTTATTTTAAGCTTGATATTCATTTTGAGCGCTGGTGGTCAACATCGTAGTATCATATAATGCGGACGGAACGGCTTAGAGCCTCTCCTGGAAGACGTAAGCTAGCAGCAGACGACGCTGGAAAAATAACAGGGATGATCAACCCAACACTCACAATTATCCAGCACACGTCGTTACTTAGGCTATATGGTTATTTAATGCGCACGTGAAGATATGAGGTAAGAATGCTGTGATGGATGGATGGATGAAAGAACTTTATTGAAGTCCAATAGGTCGTGCTAGTTTCCTAGCCCGAAGCGGGCCGCTCCCACGTTGGGACCGAAAGACCTAGCCTTTCGGCCGCTTCGCGGGCCCGAAACAATAGATCTCACTCATATGCTCTAGCGTTGCTCCGCGTTACGCAGCGACAAGGAAAACACTGAAGAGCGCTGGGACGCAGCTCTGCGATGTCCGACATTAGAAGAATGCTGTGAGGCTACAACAAATTTGAGGTATTCACAGATTCAAACTTTATTTTCTCATCAATATAAAGCACTCTTGCACATTAAAGCCTAAAATGCTTTCTCGATGGCTTATGCACGTAAGCAACTGGTTTCTCGTTTTTTTTCTGTTACCATTTTGGTGTGATTAACTAGAAGCAGCCTGAGAAACCTGTCAGCAATCACACTAGCTGTGCGGCTTCTGTGACCGTTGCCAACATCCTCTGGGCAGTTCAAAATGGGCGATTGTTCGAGGTACGGTGTAACAAGAAGTTGCAGCACTTCGTGCACTTTTGTCCGTGGTAGGTGCTTCGCAGCCGTTTCAAAGAAAATCACAATGTTGTCCAAAAGTGCCAAGAACACACGATTTGGGTGATGAAGTCTACTTTTGTCCTGTTCATGCAACAAAGTGAACAGAGGGTCTTCTTCGTTAGTCGTCGTCACCATCATCAAGCATGCATCACAGCCTAACTCGCTAATGAGTTTCACCAGGTACCCCCCCACATACACCAGACCGGAGTATGTCACTGAAGGGGATGGATCTAAAAGGTGTCCTTTCAGGTTCTCCAGCTGTTCAGTCACTTCCTGTGGTACGGCTGCAGCGAGCTCTTCAGCTTCAGTCTCTGACATCAGCCGGACCTGCCTCGGGTGGATGGCCTTTTCTTTGACGATGTTATCAAGGGCAATTGTGACAGCCCTTGCATCAAGCACATCATTACCCCACACATGGACCTGAGCCGTCCGAAGAGAGCTTCAACTGGGTCGCTGTTGAAGTTCCTCGTCAGAACATACCTGATACCCTGCCTTAAGAGGAACTTTGTAGTCTCCACTGTTGCCTTCGTGGTGAAGAGCAAGGCGTGGTACGTTTCATTTGTCAATTCACCCTTTCCTGATGCGATTGAGGCCTCCTGAACATTCTTTACGTAGCAGGTGAAATCCTTCTCCAGCCATACCATTCTGGGGTCATTTTCCTCAGAGATGGGCCTCTTGTTCTCACTCCCGCTGTACACTGTGTCATGGATGTCGAACCATTGCTTCATCATCTTCATGAACAGTATTGTTGGGGTGACTTCTCTGAAGCTGTAAAGGGCTGGGTCGCCGCGGCGGTTTTCTTGGAGGTGAGACAATGCTGCAGTCACTTGCAGAGAGAATGTCTGAACAGCGCGAAGCACGTTCATCTTTTCTAAGTTGGACGGGTAAACGTGCTTCCTTGTTAGGTTTCTGGCCAACTTCACGGTTTTGTCCTTGTGATATTCGTACAGTTTCTGGACAAACTTCCCAGTAATGACCCCTGCGCCGTCTGTAAGCTCGCGCTCCAGGAACTGGCTGCGTACATTTTTGAGGATATGACAAGGGTCAAAACTCAGGAAAATCACTCTGTCTGAATCATGAGGATGGGGTACTACTGTAGACAAACATCCATTTCCCATGTGTTTAAACATTGTGACATTTGCCGAGTAATTATCTGTAACGACTCTGACAATTACAAATCCACAAGTCTCCACAGCACAGATTACCTCCTTGGTCCAGGTAAACAGGTCTCTTCCACTCAGTTGTTTGGTGAAATAGTAGGCACATGGTATTCTGTATGAATTAGCCACACCATGCAGAACGAAGCACAGTACTCTATTTGCAAGCGTGTCTGTGGAGCTGCATGCTGCACTGTTGTCAGGCTTGTCTTTGAGACCGAAAACTGTGTCGGCCTTTCTGTCGTAGACACACTTTGGCTTAATGGCAGCTTCGTCTATTATCAACGATGCCATGTGCTGTTTTCTGCTGAGCATCGATGCCTCATAGATCAGCCTCTCCTTCATGGCAGGGCTCATACCTGACGACGTTGGGCTAGGGCCCACATACCTTTGAAGTGTGCACTTCGCCGGCAGTGTCAAGAGGTCAGATTTTCGAGCGTGGTCATAACCCTTTGGCGAAACGAAGCGCCAAATCACGCACTCTCTCACAAGTTCTTCTGAATAAGATGGCCGTTTACTGCCATAGATTTCGATCTGGTGACGGAGAAAAACAGCTTTTTTATCACCTGTCTGTGAATCGGCAACGATCCTCTTGACAGCAGCATAGTGTGTGTCGTCGTTGTATGCTTTCATCTTATCTTCTTGTACAGCAAGCTGTCTCAGGAGCCCGCCGCACTTTGAACGTTGGTAAGCGACCTGAGTCCGAAGCCTTTTGACCATGCAGAGATAGCGACTCGCTCGGTTAGCGTCGTTATTGTTGGTTTGTGTTGAAACACATGTTCGCATGTCGGCTACCTTCTCCAGCGCACCAAAGTCTTCATGGCCAGGCAGCGGCGGTTCTGCTTTTCGCTTTAAAGGATTTCTAGGAGCTGGGGGGCGACGACATGCTGGGTCCTTACGCGGTCTCTTTGCAGCAGGCACCATGTACGACGGATATAGTTCAAAGACGGTTGGCACAGCTCCAGCAAGCAACTTCCGTATTCGGCATCCGGGGACATAGTCACTTTCGTTGAAGTGTTTGCTACACACCACAGTTGATGCGGACTTGTCGTTGATGACGAGAATTTCACGCGAAATGTTTTTTCGCCACTTAGAACACAGTTCCGCATCGCTAGGAAATTGGTGAAAGGAAACACCTGGCGTTTTTCCCTGTTGAGATCTGCAGAAGGGCACACAACAGTACACCATGGCTACAGCGATCGCGCCCTAAGCAGCAGGAAGAAACAACACGTTGACGCCTACATCAATCCCATGGAGAAAGCAATCCCATGGAGTTCAGCAGAAGCTGGCGCGCACAGACGAGTTCCTTCAGACGCCGCTGTCAAACGCAGACGTGGCGTGATAACTGCGCCCACAAAAACAGACCAGGGTTGCAGGATGCAAGTCGTCACTCATGTCGTGGGCATCATCGACGAATCTGATGAAAGCAGCGCGCACGAGGAATCACCAATCTAGGCAGGTGCCAGTTAAGAAATGACAGCACTCAGCCTAGCTCGCGCGCGCAGAGACGGTGAGCTGGTGGCGACCTCGTGCGGCGCGCCGTAGAACAACTCGCCAAGGAAAAATTCCATTCACTCCCGTCGCGTTGCGAAGGCCGTGGTGCGGGCGACCCCCCATTTGTGGGCAGAGCTTATATTTATTCCTAGCTAGCCGCGAACGTTAGCATGGGTTGCTCCCAATAAGGGGAGGGGCGACTTGGAAAGCGCTTAGACACATGATTCCTGATGTAGGTATGATAAGCTATGTCAACGTGAACGAGCGACGGGAACACCGTCGCACTGCCATTGGAGCCAATTCTACGGCAATTCCTACAGAAGCCTCTTTCGTTTGACGAGCACAAGCGACACAGGTTTTTCTACAAATTTTTCTTGTACTAGCTGGCTCAGCGTCTGGAATACAGCATTTTAATAGGTGCTGTGAAGATCTGTGTATTACAAGCACTAAATTTTATATCGATATTTTCAATATAGTATATATGATGACGCTTAGAAGCATGACACCTATAATTTTTCGGTCGTAAAGAACGCATGAACTGCCCTGTAAATCAGATGTGTTGTGTGGCCTCCACGACTATCTCCGGCAGCACGCCGCCGCTCTGCCGCAGCTGATCGCGGAGGCCATGCAGTATCCTCGCTAACGGACGTTGTTCGCGACAGGTGGTGCGACTGAGCAGACGCCTACTAGAGCGTTAACTAAGATGGTGTTACAAGAAATTCACAATGAATATTGTAGTAATGAAACGCAAAGAGCAAAGAGTTGAAATATACGTGATATGATGGGCGGGATCTGTAAATTAGTAATATCAGCGCAAACACTCGCGAATTCAGTTGCTTGCCGCAAATCGGAGGTCTTCTTAGTTTCGATCATTTGCAAGAGGTGTAAAAAATTCGACGGTGAACATCCTATTGAATTCATCAGTATGATACAGAAGTGTTTGCTAGTAATCACCAGCTGTTTCGTCATTGTTTAATACACAGGCAAGAAACACTACAAAAAAGCCGTGAAATGCAGCAGCGAAGTCGCGACCACAGCATGTTAGGTAAGGATGAAAGTAAACATAGGCTGTGTGCTCTTTGTTCTCGATGACGTACTGGATCCCGCTCTTGTAATTCCCGCGTATGTTCTGCGTTGCGACCTGCCCATTGTCGCGCGGTTTAGGCACGGCATCTTCGCTGTTTTTTCTTGCATTCGCGAGCGTATTGCTGCAATTTCCTGTTCTGCGCCGCTTCACCACTTTTCCGTACTTTTTCCGGCACAGCGCGTAGATATTATTCACACCATCGGCATGGCAGGAAGTTAAGCCCAGTGGCAAATAATAATAATAATAATAATAATAATAATGTCTGGGGTTTAACGTCCCACAACCACGCCCAGTGGCAAAGGCACTCGGCTTTTGGGCATGGTGTCGCGTTGGTTCTGAACTCAGCAGCGCTAGCGTTTAAAATACGTGTTTATACCCTGATAGTTATGACGCTGTTTCAAATAAAAACTTTGTGATCATTTGTCCTATGCGTTGTCAGGGCAAAAAATTGCTACGAAGAAATAATGAATGAAATAACTGTGTTACTTTTTGCTGGTCCTCGGTTTCAGACCTAGGGCAAGTATCAACAAATATAACGCGAGATTTCAAGCAAGACGAAATGCTTCAGTAATGAAACACAAAGAATGCATTTAGATGCCGCAACAAAAGTGCAGCCAGTTGCATGCCGTCGCCCATTATGTCAGGCGTTACATTTTCCTCCTACGTTTCGGCAAAGTTTTGACATTCGCATGTGGCTCAGCCTAATCATTCCCTCCAACCATTCTCTGTTCGAAATCAAACGCGTCTGTGCTATGCATATTGCACAATGTCGCCTATCGCAAGAAAATACCATCGTTACGCCTTCAACGCCCCCTTTACTCGACATGCAGATTGCATAATCACCTGAGCTATCACGCACCTTTGATAACACAACCGTGTTTCACACATCAGCTCCACCATGTGCCATCCGTGTGTAGAATGTTCTTCCTGATGATATCATCTCTTGTAGTAAACATAACATGTTTCGACACAAACTTGGAGGTGCACTTCTCCCACAAAACGTTCCTAATACTATCTAATCGTCTATTTTTCAAGCTTTGTTCATTCTTCCGAAGTGTTGCGTTTTTTTCCTTAGAGCGCTGCAATCTGGTCTTGTATGCGTTTTACGGCGAAAGCTGTTATGAGATCATTTCAACGGCCGTATTTGGCACCGTAGTTGTCCGCCGCCGCCGCCGGTGTCCGTAACCACTATCGCACGAAATAAGAAGAAAAAAGGAAATAAAAAAAAATTTCCGGGATAAAACGAGGTTCGAACCTGGGCCCTCTGCGTGGGAGCCCAATGTTCTACCTCAGGGCCATGCCGATTTTTTTTTAGGGGCGAAGCTCCTTAAGGCGGCACCCGTTCGTCCCTCGTAGTCGTAGTTGTAGTCGTAGTGCGTAACCAGTCTTACGCTTTGACCTCCAAGGTGGTGCCGGTGGGAGATTTTTCCTGTGCGTTGTTGAACATTAAAGAATGCGCAGCGTTAGCTAAAAGCCGACTTCTTCTGTCTCTCATTCCCATTAGCAGCCATTCTTTACCTCCAAGGTAGTGCCTGGTGAGATTTCTCCTTTGCGTGATTAAACAATAAAAATTTTGTTTAAAACGCCGTTGATTGATGAAATAAACCAACGAAAGACGTCAGATGTTTTCTAAAGCAACGGTTTTCTAAACAATGAAAATTCACAGCGTACATGTAAAATTAAAGTGAGCTGCAAGTCGTCATAACTCATCGAACCTTTAGTATAAACGCGCCCGATCTCACGTCGGTGATGATGTACTGGGCAGAATTCACGGAAGATTCACGGTTCACCGATGAACCTCCGCAGCTTCGCCCACTCATCATCATTCACTCCGTGGATATGCTGTGATTTTTTCTTTATTGCTTTTTACAACCACAACCAAAATGATCACATACAGAATATATACATTTTATAAAAGCACTGGCTTAGCTTAGCCAGCGCGTATGCTTTAAAAAGGCTTCACAGAAGCCAACTGATCAAGTACGGGTAGCCACTCTGGAGGTTCAGGCTGTGCATTGAACAAGTCTCGTGTGTACAACACACTCTCAACAAAATAGTCCCTTGCTGAGTGAGCCTCTATATGAGCATGTCGGATATCCATTCTTGTCTTCCATACGCTATGCATGCAAAGCAACATTAGCATGTCACTCGGCACTTCCCCTGTACCTGCACATGGAAGAAAGCGTATTCCGAATGCGCTAATAGGTAATTCTTTTTTTAGTGTCCGTTGTAGCACATCCCACAAGAATACAGCATCGTGGCAATCGAGGAAAATATGCTCTGTCGTTTCTGGTTTCCCGCATATTAAACAGTTCACTGACCAGGGTACAAAGAGCCCTTTACTTCGTAACCATGGCAACACAGGGAGAGTGCCGGTATGCACCTGAAATCTGGGCCATGCCGATGCTTCAAAACTGCGCTGCAAAAAGGCCCTATAGAGGCTTCATGTCGGGAAGGAACCACATTAACATATGTAATGTAGTGTTGTAGAAGAGTAAAATAACAACCAGGCGTCACACAAACGCGAATTCTGTAACCGGGCGCCACACAATGCAAATTGCTCAACGAGTGGGTTGCTGAGTGCTTCCAGCCCATTACAAAGGCCTCTGCGATAATTCTTCATCGTTATCAGTCACAGCATCAACAAAGTGCACATAATGCCTTACAGGTGTTTAGCGAGTACCACGGTTCTCCACAGAATGACGAAAAATTGCATAGTGGCTGCTTTTCTACTTCACAAAATTATGATGATTTATAGCGTAGTGGGTTCCTGGCAAGTGCACTTCTATTGGTTGCCAAGGAAACCCATAAGGCTCCCATGATCCATTTGCTCAGGCTCTCAATAAAGCTAATTCCTTCTCTCTCTCGCTCTCCGTTTCTCCGGTTAACGTATGTTATAAAGCGTGGTGGGACAGTTAAATAACGACCGGGCGTCACGCAATATGAATTAACTGGTGGGTCGTTTAAAGCTTCCAATCCATTACAAAGGCTCAACCATAATTCTTCATCGTCACCAACTACCGCAATAACAAAGTTAACATAATACCTCACAGATGGTACCTCGCTTCTCCGCAGAATGAATGAATGAATGAAAAACTTTATTGGTGCAAAGAAATTCTAGAATAACCAATAATGTCATGGTGGGTGCTTCCCAACTTCCCAAAAATTATGATTTGTGGCGTAGTGGGTACGTTGCTAATGTACTTGTATTAGTAGCCACAAGAGAGTTTATACGGGCTCTAGAAATGCCGCTCTTCCAGCTTTCGCTGTGACTGTGCTGCGCTTTCCGCGCAGGCCTGGCGTTTTTTCGTCTTCGCTAACATACACCATTGGTAATTTCCTTGCTTTGCATTAAATGCGAAGCATTTCTTAGCGAACGCAAGGCACATTCAGCGTTTCATCTATCTATCTATCTATCTATCTATCTATCTATCTATCTATCTATCTATCTATCTATCTATCTATCTATCTATCTATCTATCTATCTATCTATCTTTCTATCTATCTATCTATCTATCTATCTATCTATCTATCTATCTATCTATCTATCTATGTAGCCGCCTACGTCTGGGTGCTCTCGTGATCGCTACCTTAACTTAGTGTAGACCACGGAGTAAGATAAGAGAGGAGCGCCGACTCCGCCGCCGCCACACGCATTCACTCGGGGCAAACCGTGCAACGCGGACGCGGCGGTCGAACTCATTCCTTTGCTCTCCCCCTCCGCTCCTCTTCACGCTTTCGCACATGCTTTCTCCTCTCCCGGCGCTGATGATGATGATGATGAGTTGTGGCCGTACCCTTTAGATCGGGTGGACGCATGGTCGCGTCCTCGCCGGAGAATAAAAAGAGAAAAAAAAGGAAAAAAAGAAGGAAAGGCAGGAAAGATAAGACAGAACGGGGCGGAGATTACAGTCATGGTCTCACTAATGTCCACCACATTCGTAGACGGGCCTTCGCAACCGATACATCAGTGTAGCGTCGGTCCTCAGATGACTCAAATCCCAGTGCCAGTGGGAGCGTGGTGTCCTCTGTTGGTTGTGGCGTCAGTTGCGTACACTTGAGAATTATGTGTTCTGTCGTCTCCTCCTCACTCCCGTAGATAGAGTGCCTCGATGCGCGCGCCCCGGAGGCGAACGAGCGTATCGAGGCACTCTACCCGTAGACCCTGCAAAGTGCCATCTGTACGTCTGGATCGGCGTAAAAGTGTCGCCGGTAGGACAGTGTGCGAAGCGCTCCCGGCCGAGCCTCAAAGAGCAGCGTACTGCCGACGCTATTATTTCGCCCTTGTGCTCGCAGTACAGTGCCATCGTGGTCTTTCGTAGAGTGCCTCGATGCGCGCGCGCGGGCATCAAGGCACCCTAGTCTTTCGCAACGCGTAGCGCCATCTGTCGACGCGCATAGAAATCATTAAACACCTGCGCTGATGAGCGCATGCGCCAATTGGAGGAGGACGGCGGCGGTGGCAGGATACGGCGTGCGCGGAGCGTGTCGTCTGCTAGAAACTCGTTCGCTCGGCATTCTCAATGTGACAAAAAAAAAAAAGAACGCGTATACATGCGTACTGATACTAAAATATGAAATAAAAGCATCATACCACTTTTTATACACGTATGCTAAACCATGTAACATATCACCAATGAAAACAGACTAAAGATTTTGCTGAACAAAAACGGAAGAGCAGAAGTGCACTTGTTTT